>NC_083338.1:127771574-128071810 GCF_019175385.1 Lycium barbarum | reverse complement strand
TAATTTAAAGCAAGGCATCAACAGCAAAAAAAAAATGAGTTTTGAAGTTCCACATTTTTTGTTCAAAACAAAACAGCACCATCCGCAAAGTGTTACATCGTCTGGCTTGAAGGAACGCAGTAAAGGAAGGTGTAAACAGCCAAGATTTGCAGCAATTGTTTGGAGTTATCACAGCAGCCAAATAACGGCTTAAGAATGCCGCAAACATCTTTAGCAAGGCAGCGAATACAGCAGTACTTAGCCTTAAGAATGGGAACCAATACAGCAGCAGTTTGCTGCCATATGCAGCAATAACATTAATGAAGTATAATCAAGTTCAGCGACAAAACTTCTCATGACAATGGCGACATCAAGTGTAGTATCTGTTGGTTTTAAAACAACAACGAATCCACCAAAGTGTAGTATTTTGAGTCCATCAAGTGCAACAAGAAAACATTAACACAACGGGGCAGCAAGCGTATGCTTGAAAGAGATCCAAACTAAAACTATTATCATGCTTGAAAGAAAAGGAATGAAGACTGTAGTCATGCTCCAGATGATATTCAAAATGGATATCCTCATCTCTAATTAGTCATGCTCATATTTAAGGAATGATACTAACTAATGACAGCCATATGCTAGGCTAGAGACAGAACATAAAAGATATTATTTGGAGGGATGACAAAACATAACTTAGTCTACTAGCCTCCAGAGATCAACTTCGCAACTTCACAACTTCAGCTAGGAAAGTCATGTACTGAGTTTTAATACTTCTGCACTGGTTTGGGAAAAGTAAACATATAATTGAAACACACTAACTATCAGCGCTGCAACTACTAATATTAAACAAACGAGAAAATTGCTAATCATTTAAGCAAGAAAATATCCCTCATGTTCATGATAATCATGTTTTTTACACACAGCACTTGGCAGAACTGGAAAATCAAGACTATCAAAATCCCAAACAGAAACATATGCACATATTAGCTAAGTCAACAGAAACACATGCACATATTACCCTATCCAACCTTTTATGATTCAAGTCAACTGAGACAAATAAAAGACTAGCAACCAACATCAACATATGCTCCTGATCATAACATAATCACCCTTGAACATCTACACAATGACGTTTTATCTGAACATAAAGGAAAAATTCTTAGGTGTTAACGAGATTGACTTTTTCAATAAATAATGAGGAACAAATGAGAATATTCAGGGTAGACATAATGGAAAGAGATTAGGCAAGTCATCTACAAGTTGCTGAAACTCTAATGGGGACTGCCAGAGAGCTTGAAACCTAAAAGAAGAGTAACGCCTAAAGATATGATTCAGGAATCATCAGGGTGATCATAGGACGTGCACTTATGCTGGGATGAACAAGCACTCATGGAGTATATGAGGAAGTTGACTCTTGGATGATCTAATTTAGTACACTGGATGTATAAAGCTGTGTGATTAAAGTAGCATATATATCTCTTTGGTTTTAGTAGTGGTTTGCCTATAGTGTTCCCCCTTAGATAGATGGTTAAGCTATATAGTTCATAGACTTCTCCCTACTTAATAGTTACTAAAAAGTATCTTTCAATTATCAATAAAGAAAAACCATTCATGTATACCTTCAAAATTAAGCATATATTTGAAGTCATAACATGCCATGAAAAAGATATTAAGCCTAATTGAACTCAATATACGGGAAAGTTATAATGTTTTGGTGTATAGAGCTTACTTTACGAGGATGACTCTTCACAATTTCAACGGCCTTTTCATTGCTCAAGTGCTCCCATAGACCATCAGAAGCAAATATGAGAAAGGAGTCATTTGGATGTAGAGGATGTTTTAAAATTGATGGAGTAGCCAACAAGATAGGCATATTAAGGGGTTCAGGAACTCTGAATTTTCCATTTATTGGTTCCCTGCAAAACTTTGTGTGTTTAAGATACACATCACCTATAGACCTTGAGATTGTGCCTTTCATCCTCCAAACCAGCAAGCTTAATTCAGCAGGGAAATGTGGCAAAGCTCAATTCAGCAGGGAAAGGATCTTTCTCGAACCTTGGGCATGGCAGGCTGTCAAAAGAGGCTGAACCAATCCTAAAGTTTGTCTTATATTTCAACCACAAGGACAATACAAAAAAAAATGCAGACAAAGGGAACTACTAACCAGCAAGTAAGACTTAGAAATACCTTTATGAGTGAACATATAAGGGAAAATAAAAGGTAATTTCCAAACAGGATGCCCACTATTCCAACTCCAGTCTTAAAACAAAAGCTTAGTGCTAGATTTAACAGTTTCAATCAACACTCTATATAAGGAAAATCAACTAACATATACTACGTATTAAACACAGCTCATGGTTTGTAAGGAAGGATCTGCCTCATTTTTCTTTTATCAACATGCCGACAGCTATCTAAAAGAAGATAACAAACAGGACACCAAGCAGAATTTGTATGCATTTTAAAGCTGAAATATACAGTCACACAAAGTTTAATATCCAAATCATTTTTTAGCTTTCTTTAGCAGGGATGAACATGATATTCATTTCCTTTACTTTTAACAAAACAAATTCTGTATTAAAGGATAAGAAGAAACTTCATTCAATTTGTCAATATTCAATGGAAACTAGAGATTGTGAAGCACAGGATGACGCACACATACATAAGCTAAAGAATTCAGAAATCAAACATAGCACCAACAAACAGAGTGAAGGCTACACCAAAAACCAAATGGAACAGTGTCCCAGATCCTAACAGCAAATGGCCCCAAAGCTCAGTAGCATTTAAGCCACAAATCTGCCTCAAAGTGCATCAATAACGAACCAAATATAGTGACTTATTTACTCAAAAGTTGTGGCAGCTAACTGGTTCAAAATCACTACTTATTTGGCTAATTCAATGCGGCGCAAAATCCTAAAAAATGGCTTCTTTTAGCCCCAACACACAATAGGCATTCATCCCTAAAAGTGCATCAACCATTCAACCTCAAGATGAAGCAATTGCATACTAAAAGGAACAACAAATTGACTCAAATTCTAAGGCTCAGCACCAGCAGCCAGCTGTGTAGCAACTTGTAATAAACAGCAACCTATTTATCTGAAAATGGCAACATAGAGATGCAGCGGCAAATGTGTCTCGGTGTAGCAGGAATTTGGCCAGCGAGCACAGCAGTCCGTGGCCCAAATAAAACAAAAAGATGGCCAAAGAGTATAGCAGCTCATAGCCCAAATAAATCAGGAAAATGGGGCAACCAACAATATCAAAAGTTTAGAGAGCATTTGTAGTTATCTTCATGTCATCGAGTTCAGTATCATCTCAAGTACATTAGGGATGGGTGAAGGATGAGTATCCCCAAGTCATGCAAAGAAAGAGAGGGGTGAAGGATGAGTATCCACAGATGATTCCCAGCAAAACAGTAGTAAAATCACATAAAAGTATAATTGCCTAGTCTTGGTTCAGGCTCAACAACAATGAATGGTTTCATCCGTATTTAGCTCGTAATTCAACCAAGAGTTTCCAAGAATTCAACAATAAAACAACAAACTAGTCTTTGAAATTAGAACACTGGAGGAACTTGATTTCTCTAGGGTATACTTTAAAATATAGCCTTGGAAAATAACAGGAACAACATGCATTCAAACAGTTTAGTACATAGGATTTCAGCAACTAGTAAACCCAAACCATATAAAGGAGTGCATCAACTCACTAATGGGGCTTAAAGAAAATATGAACTTTCAAGGACTGGCCATAAACAATAAAACAAAGCAGCATGCTTAAAAGGCTAGGGTAACAAAATGGGAGTTACAATATATGACATATGTGAAGCCATTTACTGCAGTCTTCATTCTTAGTTAGAGACACTAACTATTTCATGCATGCCTAGCTCGAGTTTTAACTTATGAACACATTTGCACAACCATTTGCACATTTGCATGCCTAGATAGAATCACAACTTAGTCCTAACCTTGACTTAACTACTGATTTTTTTT
Organism: Lycium barbarum; assembly: GCF_019175385.1. Lineage (NCBI taxonomy): Eukaryota > Viridiplantae > Streptophyta > Magnoliopsida > Solanales > Solanaceae > Lycium > Lycium barbarum. Next base: position 128,067,845 of record NC_083338.1, on the reverse strand, counting down.
TATTATTATTTTTTTATTTTTTTTTATTTTTTACTCAAGGGAGCATCTGTTTCCTGTGTAGCATCTGCTTGTTACCATTTTTTAACAAGACACTAGCTCAACCACAAGCCAGGCAGCATCTATTTTTGCCCCGAAATTTAAAGCAGCAAATCAGCAACTAGTAATATCAATAGGTGGCAACATGGCCTTAGAAAGGCAATTACAATGAGCCACAAAATGCAGCCAGCAAAATGTCACAGGGCTGTAGTTAAGTGCAGCATTTGGTTTAAGGAATGTAGTGGGAAAACTGGTCCAAGAACCACCATTTATTTGCAGGTAGCAGCATCGATTTAATCATAAATGGGACTTCACCATACAACCAGAAGCTTTTTCGAATGTGCAGCAAACCAGTCCATGATATTTGGGATTTGGAGAAGTCCCTCAAGTTATGAAAAGAAAACAAGGGGTGAAATAATATAGAGAAGGGGAGATGCAATACTGTCAAACAAGATGCACCACATCAATCAACTTGAAACAGTCTCACACGTGTTCACATCTATAAATAGGGTATAACACACTACTCAACCTATACCTTCCATGATACAGAGGCAAAAAGAGTGAAACACACACTGAAAATTTCGAACAGACCAGGGAAGGGCATAAGAGATGCTTCATATGTCAATATAGGCATCCATTTTGGTTTAGCATTTGAAACATAGCATACAAATAGAGGGCAGTGGATCAGAGTTCCAAGAGACTAAATGGAACATTATGTTAACTTAAAGCATGCACAAAAACAGGAACCATCTCTTCCTATATTCTTAGGGAACAACACATGAAAAATTCAGACCACTTTGGGAGGATACATTAAGCATGAAGGATAACAAAAATGGCATGGTTTAAACTACCCAAGTAATAGGAAAACATATTAGTCTATCAACTTTATAACCTGAGAGTGAACAGGGGGCAAAGTCCAAAAGCAGAAATGCCAAGCAGAACACAAAACTAGTGATATATAGTGCCATCTTTACAACTCTAAACCCATCTTCCTTGATAACAAGCTACATTTATGCAATATCCCTCCTTTCTCAGAAACTTAGAGGGTCCCATGGGAGTGTGCTTCAACATAGAGGAATCCCAACAGCTTAGGATCAATAGCACTAGGCTGAGTAAACTAAAAGCCTTTCCTTGTCTTTCTCTAGACCTAGGTAAGTCACTCTTATCCTATCACGCCCAAGTGAAAACCTCTTAGGCCTCTTTTATTCATCATGATCACAAACAATCCAGTTCTTATTTGTAGTGATTTATTTTGTTCCAGCCATTTTCACATTGGGCTCAGTCTCACATGAACAAATATACAATTAACATCCTTCATTCAATCTACAGTGTGCCATTCTCTATCTCTGGTTAAGGGAAAATGGGTATTTAAACTAGATGCATCAGTTTTATTTCAGAGCAAGATGCAAGTTTTTTTTTTCACGCTTAAACAAATAGAACCTCAGAGTATAGTATTATCACAGGATCCTCGGGGTATCAAGGCAACACACAAGGTATCGAAGAGCAAAGGTGGATAAGTGCATAGCCAAAGGTAGCATCAGACACATGCATTAATTATTTTAAGCTTAAACAGTCAACAAGAAGATCTCAGACAAGTATCTACACTTATTCAAACATACAAATCACTGACAGTCCCAACCAACACACGTGTATAGCCATACAGGCTATCCAAGACTGAATTTAGAATATAAACATGCATTAAGACTATATTGAGACTATGTCAAACTGTGATTACCTAAAGTGAATATTTGATAGGCATGAATGACCCAATGAGACACATAACCAAACAAGCACTCTCCAATTAGACTCCTAACATTGAGACACATACCCAAAAAAGCATTCTAGTTCGAATTTAATCTGCATCGATCTCAGGCAAAAGACATATATGCTTGAACAAAGCTAGGCTAAACAGATATGAGGCATGCTAATAACCTAGCACTAACTTGAACTAACACATAGTTAAAGAAGGAATTTGAGCTCTACTTGGCATACTTGTAATCATTAAAAAAAACATACCATTGACTACACAACCAAATTAAAACTAACATATATTAATCACATAAAAAGGATTAGTTAGTACAGAAACCATACACATGATAACAAAATTTATCTAACAACCAGCTACACTAAAAACAATCAATGACATATTGAAGATTCGTAACTAAATGGCCAAACAACTTCAAAGTCTAGACGTGGTGTAGCTTAATAGATAAACACTCAAAACTTCATAGATAGACACTTAAACTAAGGCACTCAAACGAAATGCAAACAGAATGAACAAACATTTACTGGACTGAATAGCTAAACTAAGCAAATACGTGACAAAAACTGACATAGACTGACTGACAAAGCCAATGAGCACACCAATTCAGGTCTGATTTATACTAAACAGGTCCGTAACAATTGAAAAAAATGAACTAAACAATCCTTATGAGCTGCGTACTCATCTAATTACTAGACAGATCCCAGGTTTTAATCGTAACAGACCTGAAACTCAAGCTTACTCTTTCTTTGCATTTAACAAATCGAAGTTGTGACTAAAGTGTATTAACATTCGAAAGAGTATTCATATCAATTTTAAGACATTGCTAATCCTCACAGCTTTAAAACTAAAGAAGGCTCGATACTATGTTGAATACTGTTTCAAACATATAAATCTACACATTAGACGAGGCATATAAAGAGCACATAATGCTACATTATGGCAGAACTTATCCTACAAAAGGAAATGATTCCCAAACTCGATATGTCATGATTAGGCTTGGATCCTTCTATCATTATCACGTTACACATAATATGCTTACGGTCGTTGGGTTATGAAACCCGTCAATAATTTGGAAGGTTTCCTAATTGTGGAGTCGATACCAAGGACCGACCCACCTAAGGCTTATGCATGCATGACTTAATAAAATTGGTGGCAAAGCTCTATCTTAAGGTTTTCTGAGATTTGTCTTACTAGACAGAGGGTTCCCGAGCGGACTACTCGAGTGAGAAGGCTACGCGGTCCCCGTTACTCGAGCACCCCGCGCATATGCCAACTCTCCTAAAATTTGGATTCTACGAAGAAAATTTGCGGGTGCGCAAAACACACCTCGCGTGTACGTGTGATAGTGTGAATTTTCCAGGAGTGGAGGAAATATGACCGGAATGCCAGTTTAAGGAAAGCAGTAACATATTATTACACAGAAAATTTCACCTAATAAAGCAATCATTTAAAAAAACATAAAAGAAACAAACAAGGCAACAATAAAAGTAAACATAAAGAAAACAACCAAACATCCAACAAATTAATTATTAACCTAAGTTTGTTATGGTTAGAACCTTTATTAGCTCCCCAGCGGAGTCGCCAAACTGTTATACCCCATTTTAACCCGGGTTAAAGTAGAAGTACGACATATTGGTGATTCCTATTTTTTGCTTTATTTTAAGGAGTTGCCACCTAATTGATTTTACGGTGAATTAGGACACCTAAAGGTAAAGCTAACTAAACCTCCGTTAATAGTCTGCTTAACCAATGTGATTCTAGGTAAGGGCTCTATATTATCCTAAAGGGAAGGGGTTAGGCATCCTTTAGAATCCGTTAACTACGGTTATCCTGCCAAACTTAGGTTAATTAATTAAGGTTTAAAATTTAAGAAAATAGTTTTGAGAAAAAAGGATCAACTTATAACTAACAAAGTTCAAATATTATTATATGAATGATGCACCCTATATGGTGAAAATAAGTACTAAATGTTCAGAGCGGTAATTCTAAGTGATAAAATCTACCCATTCTAATCCTACGTGAATCATAAGTGGCACACATACTTTCAAACCATAGACAAATCCAACATACAGATAAATTAGCAATCACAAAAAACAAAGGGTGAAATAAGATGAATGATGAGGAAAGGGGAGAAAAGAAAAACGATAAGGATGTCATAGACGGCCTCAAAGCGATTAGAGATTTCACTTGTTTCTCGCCGAGTGTTGTGATTAAAGAGTATGGGACACATCGAATCCACGCATGGGTATAGCAATAGCGTCGAGTCTCATTTCGAGACTACATTGTGAGATAGTCCTGAATTAAGACTCCATTTGCTCCAGCGTGTACATGTAAAGAAAGGGAAATAAAGATTAGTGACAAACGATCCAAGTTTCCGGGACTTTAAAAGCAATCAAACACAACTTGACATATTAACATTCATAAAAGTAAAAATAAAAAGAGAAAACTAACAAACATTCATTACTATGACCAAAACAGATTTATAGCTCGCTATATTCTTGTTCATTAATTGGTTCAACTGACTTTAAAACCTATTGCTACACGAGTTCATAAAAGAAAAAGGAAAAAAAAAACTGATTTTGACACATACTCCATACAAATGAAAATGACGAAATAGACAGGAAAGTGAATGTAGGGCATATAACACTTTATGCTTGATCATTCAAGTTTAGGATAGCATTTAGCTGAGGTTTGCACTCCTAACTAAGGATTGGAAATTAAACCAACTGAATTTTAGGAATTGGATGTAACTAAAAAAATGAATCTGCATAATATGCCAGCCATTCAGCAGTCCCGAACTAAAACTACTCAAACAAAATAGGAGAAACAAGACAACATCCATATTACCTAAAAGGGGGGTAGGAGATAGACAAACATATTTGAGTACTCTTGAACCTTTGAACTAAAAAAAAACATCATTTCCAAATTTCAAACAAGGACTTTTCGACTCATATTTTGTCAAATAACCTTGAAGGAGATAGGCTACTTAAAGCATTTATATTGTTATATTGATTTAAAGAGGAAGATAGGCTCGAAGAATGAAAGAAGGAAGCATTGTTCAAATTAAGGAAGTAGATTAGTTTGTAAAAAATCCAGATGGCTAAATCTTAAATGAAAGGTAAACTGCATTACAATTATGAAGTCAGAAAACACATATTCTGCAAATAAGGTTCAAATAGTCAAAGCTCAACCCAACGACGAATGTGTGGGAATATCGCTAACACTTAGTCCATGAAGAAAATATTTATTTAAACTAGTTAAGATAACATGGCCAAATTTGATACTCGTAAACTAAAGCTTTAAGCAACTGAATCCCAGGAACGTAAGTAAAGAAAACTGAGATGTAAACACGGCCCAACGACTCAGAATTAATCTAACAGATCCACAATCACAGAACTATACAAAATGTGAAGAAAAGGGAAAAGCGCTAGAATTGAAATAGGGAAGACCATTACTTATCCCAATCCAACAACACAAAAACAAACTAAGCTAATTTTGTGAGAAATCAAAAGGGCACAGCACTTAAAAAAAAATGAAAATAAACTCTGATGAGGAAGAAAATTATACTAAAAGAACACAAACCAGCAATCTAAACATATCAAATTAGAACCAACTAAAACTGAACTAATCTAACTACATAAATTTACATAGAACAGAAACTGAAGCGAAGGAGAAGGAGAAGGAGGATTACCGACCTTTCTTGGGTGCAGCGAACTAGATGTGGGATCTCCGATATACCCTCGAACACTTCAAACTCCGACCTCGAATTTACTCGAACTCGAAACAGTTACAAGAAACGAAATAGAACCCGAATAACTTTCTATTTCGAATGAATATCAAAGCAATATTAAAACGGATGAAAACTTAGTAGTTTTCCGGGGGATTGGAAGCGGCTGGAAAGACTTGATTTTTTTAGGGTGTTTCGGTGATTCAAGAACTTCCTTTTTAGGGAGATTTTTTTGCGATTCGAAAGCTTTGATTCTTAGGGGGGTTTTCTGCGATTCCAAAAGCCTCCTCTTTCAGATTAGGAAACCAATATTTATAGGGGTTAACTAGGGTTTTGCTTGCGAAGAAAGAGAGAAGAGCATGGACAAAGGGAAGTGGAGGCGGCAGAGGCGTGGGGGACAGGGGCAGAGAAGAGACAGAGGCATGCGTGGGAGAGAGAAGAGGAGCGGGGAAGAGAGAAGAGAGAAGGGAGCGGGAGGGGGCGGCGTGGTTGATGGAAGATGAAGGGAACCCTAATGGGTTTCCTTTGTTAAATGAAGGGGCGGGTCGGATTAATGGACCGGGTATTGGGTTAAAAATAGTGGGCTGGGGAATTTAGAGTAAGGCTGATTAATTAGGAAATGGGCTGGGTTGGATGAGTTTTAAAATGTGGGCTGATTTTATGAATTGGTTTCAGCCCAAAGAGTTTTAGGATTTTAATTATGGACTGGATTAATACGGACTAAAATATAAAATATGTAATTATTAGTGCTCAGATAATAAAATTATATGACATTGTAATAGTCGTGCAAAAATCATTTTTTGAAAACAAATAAACGCTATCATTTAATTGTGCGAAATAAATGCGATGCGTATGCATAAGGTGGTAAAAAAAAAATGCTGAAACGCAAATTATGATAATACTGGTAATAATAATGATAACAATAATAATAATAATAGTAATAATAATAATGGCAGTAGTGACGATAGTAAAGATAATGACAGGATAATGAAATGCCGGTATTAATAAAAAAAAATGCAAATAATTATTTTTTAAAGTTGCCAAAATATTGGAAGCGAAAAATTGGTATTTCGGAGGATAGGTGGGACAAAATTGGGTGTCAACAGTTAGTATCAAAACTACATATGAAACTTGAATCAACAATATGAGTGTTCAGATACAAATTCAAAGAAACACACTTCACGTGGACTAATCACAAAAATAATACTCCCTCTGTTTCAATTTGTTTGAACCTATTTCCTTTTTAGTCCGTGCCAAAATGAATGACCTCTTTCCTAATTTGAAAACAAATTCACTTTATGAATGATTTACAGCCACACAAATTTTCAAGGCTTATTTTGAACCACAAGTTTCAAAAGTCTTCCCTCTTTCTTAAATGTCGCGCCCAGTCAAATGGGTTCATATAAATTGAAACGGAGGGAGTAACAGATATTCCACTAGCCAAGCCCATAGGATACAAGACTGCTCCTTTCGATAGGCAGGGATCCTTCTTTACAGGAGAGAGCCTCAACTGCTAGCATCCACAAAAAGAGCTTACTATGTGACATTTACAAAAGTCTCTTTCTCGTATCTATTTTTCATCCCACTGTTGGAATACAACAAAAATAGATCGTTCTGCTACACGTTTTGAACAAAATAAAAATATTTCATTTTGAAATTCCATTGGATTCGACTGGAGTATTGTACTATACGAATCCACTACTTATGCTACTTAATAGTACTTTGTTCCTCTAATGTAATGTTACTTAACACTACTTATGCTACTTAATAATACTTGATCCTTCTTGACAGCAGAAAACCTTAGAAAGCGGAAGGTTGTCTGCGTCAGTTGGTGTTACACATGTAAGGAAACGGGTGAGGACGTGGATCATCTTCTATTACATTGCGGGCTAACCATGAGGCTATGGTGGGCTATGTTTAGGTGGTTTGGTACTCCTTGGGTAAATGCCTAAAACCGTGAAAGAATTGATGTTTAGTTGGAACGTGATTCCACTTGCTTTAATGTGGGTAGTTTGGAAGGAGATAAATATGAGAGCTTTTGAAGGTGTGGAGTCGAGTTTCTACCGATTAAGGAGTAGTCTACGTTTTCTTATTTTCTTTTGGTGTGAAAAGAAAGTTCCTTGTATAGATGATTGGGTGGAGTTTGTAGAGAATCACATCCTTTTGTAGATGCTTTCCCTTTCGGTATACCCCTTGTATACGGCCAATTTGGCCATGTCTATGAATGAAAATATATTTACTTGATAAAAAAAAAATAATAAAAAAAAACTGATCCTACTTTTTTTGTTCTATTGAATGCTACTGAACGCTACTCTTTTTCTGAAAGCTACTTAATAATACTCCCTCAGTTTCAATTAATGTCACTTTCTATATTTAGTAACTCTTTACCTCCAATATCCTACATATCCTACATGGCATATTTTGGACCATAAGATTCAAAGGGCATTTTGGTACACTAAATCTTTAGTTTAAGATCACAATATTCAGAAGTCTTCTTTTTTTTCCTCAAAAACGATGTATACTAAGACAGACAAATTGAGATGGAGGGAGTACTTAATTCTTCTTTTCATATTCTACTTAAATGTGTCTTATAAGCATTACAGATGCTTGCCCCGATTACTCAAGAATTATTACCGCTTAAGAAGAACCATAATTAAGCAACGTAAGTCATGATTCATCAAAGAAGTAAGGAATCAAACATTTCACGAGCTAATACGACCATGACTAAACATTCACCCCGACAATCATTTCGGGAGCTAGAAGCAAGGCCCAAGTTTGGAGATGACCAGAAATGGAGTTCCATATATTGATCAAGGGAACAGAGTGAATATATTAATTACGATACCTGTCGGGAAGGGAGCAATCTAGCAGTCCATCCTTCAATCTCCTTAACTCCTACATCGAAGCGAGGACTAATAACACCACACTTGTTTAGCCTTCCATTCAGTTCAACAACAATCTTTCCAGACCTATGATCATCGACATACTCAAATTCTCCAATGTAACCTACACATGGATACCATGAGTAAGATCATGACAGAGTGATACTATCAGCGCATAAAGTTAAGAAACTAACACACTATGCTTTTGCATGACAATAAGGAACTTGATAATGACTTTTGAGGAAGGTCTAATCATGACCTGACGCTTTCCCCTCTTTTCAGCATTGTACATGCTCTTGAGAGCATCATTCAGCACACTAACTCTGACCATCTTTTCTTATCAAACTGTATCAAATAAATGCAATAATCAGATGCACCTCCTAAAAAGTGACAACAGGACTAGCTCCAAAAACCCAACAAAAAGAATCAAATCTGTAGCAGTATATAGCTGATATCTTCACAAAAAAGAGGAAAAAACAAAGATAGTCCCTTCAGTATGGAAGTAGGGGTATGTCTGTCTCTTGTCTATACTAATGAATGTGAAACATCCATTATGTTTGTAGAAGTTGACATCTTTGGTCTAAGTTTCACAATGTTTGTAAAATGAACAGTAGAATTTCTAAAGCTAACGACAGCTCGCCATTCTTTCACCTTTCTGATAGTTAATCTCTTTTTCCCTTCCTTCTCTTCCATTAAACTTAATCTGTTCAAATTTATTGACTCTTTTCTGTCTAAATTTGAAGTGCTGCTTTTCATAATTTGATCCATGAGCAATTCAATTACTTATTTGAAAAGCAAATTTTGTGTTTTACCCTGTTACAATAATCGGATATGGGCTATGCTTATCATCTGAATCAAGAGGAGGAAAGTCCCAGCAATCATTATACTGTGTCAAATTGCTTCAAAGACTATCGAAAAGTGTTTTGAGTATATTATTGTGATGAAATGACAATAAGTATATTAATGTTGGGGGTCTAAAGCAAAGTGGAAGTCGACATTGATGGTCAGCGGTCATCCTCAAAACGCCGGTGCGGAAAAGCGTCTAGCAACAACAGGCTGGTGACTTGGTCATTCATAATCTTATAGGATGGTCGGTCTTGTGGGTATTGAGAGCCAAGTTTCCCCCCATAACCCACCCATCATGTTACCTTCTTTATCTAATTAGCCACAAACTCTTTATGGTGTGTATTGCAATTAGCTTATGCAAATGGTAGAAATTGGGCGTTAGATGTACTAGGAGAAAAGAAGAGGAAGAAGATATTTTTTCAGCAGTTTTAGTGCAGATGATGGTCGTGTGTAAAAAAGAGAGGAGGGAATGGGGTAATTTTTGCAAGGGAGGGAAGAAAAGATAAAATTATTTGAAAAATGAGAGAACAACCATTTACCGCTAGTTTTGGTACTTCTACCGTTAGGCTGACAAACCTTGTTAAACGTTCGACTAAAGTTATCCACTTTTACAAACATAAGGGACATTTTATATTCAATTGTATAGAACAGGGATAAAAAAATGTTCCTATATCCACCAAAGTTTATTCCTCTTAAAAAAAAACTAGTTATCGGCATAAAATCAAAAGCATTAGTAACTACTCCTTCTCTCCCATTTTTATATGACATAGTTCGGATTTTGAGAGTCAAAAAGAAATTCTTTGATCGCGACTTATTCATACGCCCTTTAAATATTTTAAATTGTTAAACATTGCGACTTATATAGTACTTTTTATATAGTTTCTAAATATGTAAATAATTTTTCAAAAAAGGACTTAAAAGATTGTATACTGAATCCTTAGTCAAAATAAAGAAGTTTGACTCTCGAACATCATAATCTATTTGCTTCAAGCACTATAACTCTTTCTATTGTGACTTTTTCACTCCCGAAATTCCTACTTTCATACTTCCAACCCCCTGATAAAACAAATCATGACTTGCATACATTTTACCGTTAATATAACTATAAAACATTAATGAATAAGAACACACGCTAATTTCAACTATAAGATAATATGAAAACCTAATTTCTCCAGCATGATCAATAAGAAGAGATTAAAAACCATTACATCTCAGCAAGGGTTTTTCATTTCACAGTTTTTCAGATATTATTAATACAAAAAATCAATATGAGCTTAAGGAGTTGAAGCACTTACAGCTTGATTAAGCTAGAGCAAAGAGGCGCAAATCTAAAAGCACTGTTTTTACTTGTACATATTACCTAGGGTTTTAGTTTTTGTAGTTCTTGACCCGATACGCTTGGGCCTAAATTAATCGTTTCAAATGGCCCAAATGTTTAACTTAAGGGCCATTTGCACTTGAGTCCCTATTTTGTGTTGGTCTGTAATTTTGTTGTGAGTATAAGTTACGCATTATAATATCTACAAGTTATACTTGCGCCCTTAAGATCCTGTTTGGATTGACTTATTTAGGTGCTCTTAAGCCAAAATGGCTTTTAATCACTTTTGTAGTATTTGAATAAAATAAAAAAATGTTTTTAAGCACACTTTTTTAAGCCAAAATAGTAAAATAAGCCAAAATCTCTAACTTATGACTTTTGGCTTATAAGTCAAAAGTCATAAGATCATCCAAACAGACTCTAAATAACTTATGCCGGCTTATAAGTCAAAAGTTATAAGATCATCCAAACAGACACTAAATAACTTATGCCGGCTTGTCATAAGTTTGATTTTAAAGGATGAAAATTAAAGATCAACCCAATCGAAGGACAAAAACTAAACACTAGTCCATTTAAAGGGAAAACGGTGCAATTACTTGTTAACTTAACCCTTTCAAATGGGACGAAATGAGTAAATAGACACTTTTGACACGTATTAGCTCAGATTCAGTTATTCAACTTACGGATGTGTTTTTTAAATTTATGTTTCCCTAGTAAGTCTAGTTCCACAGTCCAGTGGGTAGCCAATAAGATTTACTATTTTGTTTTACATGGGACGGAGGAAGTACTTCATTTATTTAGTAATATGGGACGGAGGAAGTACTTCATTTAGTAATGTGGTCAAGTAATATGGCTAAATCATGATTTAGAATCTCAAATCATGCCTTTTTGGATGATTTGGGATTTGAAATCATAATATGAAGTTGAAGTTGAAATTTTGAGCAAATTGCAAGTTGAAGTTGAAATTTTGAGCAAATTGCATAAACAAACGCTGATTTGAACTCATGATAAACGTCTACTTACTATCTTGCCCTTATATCTCTCTAAAAATGTTCTCTAATCAATATTGATTATTTTCGAGAATATTTAGTATTAAGGGTATGATGGAAAGATTTAACTAATTTTATCTTAATTTTGTAAATGAACAATAATTTGAGACATATATTTTTAATAATGTGAACAAATAATATGAGACAGATGGAATAATCAACTAAAAGGCAAATCCTACATAAAACACATCATCGTCAACTATATATATAGAGATATTATGCATGTAAAACAAAGATCATCAATACCTGCAAGGATGATTACAGCAAGTTGGAAGCTTAGTCCAAAGGAGTATTAATGAGTGTAGTCATATTTTTGTAAAACGTTGGGTAGCCAACGTTTTACTTACAATTTTTTTTTGTTTAATTCGTCTGACAGGTTGAAAAAAAATTGGGGTATAACGTTGCCTCATCCACGATAAACCCCTTTTGGTATATCGTGGCAAGAGCAACCCCCTTTGGGTTTTTGTGGGAAAATTAATGCCATTTAGGCTCCGGACTCCCATTTCTCATTTGGTGAGAGATCTTTTCTTAGTAATTTATTTCAGTTGTTTTTTGTAGTTCCAGGATGCGCATGAAGACGATTTGAACCCTCGACACGAGACTCAGTTTGTACACCATCCACCATGGGGCCGCAGTACTCTCAGTTAATCCATAAGCGTTCAATTTGAAATATAAACTAAAACCCTAGGTAATATGTACCAGTAAAATCAGTGCTTTAGATTTCCACCTCTTTGTTTCTCACTCTTTGTGTAGCCGAGTCAAAGTGTAAGTGCCTCGTTGTTCTTGACTCTGCATTTCTCTCATTAGCTCATATTGCTCTTTGTATTAATATCTGCATTCGTCAAACAAAAAATGTGAAATTACCTGACAAACATGGATGTTTTTTTTTTTTTTTTTAATGTAAAATCTATGCAAGTGATGATTAGTTTGAATAGGGACTTGAAATATGAAAGTAGGAATTTGGGGAGTAAAGAATGCTATAGAATTAGTTATGTGTATGGGTTGATGTGGATTTCGTTTCTTATTCGTTGAGGTCTAGGATAAAGGAATCATTGTTCTTGTGATCATATGGTATTAACGGTGTTTGTGTAGCTGTATATTCGTAATTATATTGTGTTGTCGTGATTTCTGCAGTTTGCTGGTCTGCTTCTACTCTATAGTTACTAATACATGTGATTTTATCCTGATAACTAGTTGTTTTGCGGAAGTCAGTTATATGTTCTTACAGATATGATTTTTTTTTTGGTTGGGTTTTTGGAGCTATTCGTGTTGTGTGTTTTTAGAAGGTGTACCTAATTATTGCATATATTGGATACATTTTGATAATAAAAGATGTTTAGAATTAGCTGATGGGATGCTTTAAATTAGAGTTGCGAGGCTCATTTCCGTTTACTTCCTTTTTGTGTCTGAAGCACGTATTTTAATTAATCTCGTCATGTTATGAAGGAAAGGAAAAAAAACTGAAATAATATTATATTCTTACAAACTGGAAATAACCAAAAGAAAATTGTGAAGAACGTAAACACCTATCTTGTTGTGTCTCATATGTTTGTGTACAGAGATTGTAATTTTGTTTGTTCTTGATGGATATTTGGGATTCCATTGTTTCAATACTGTTAATCATGTTTTCTTGGACCCCCTTTCCACGTTTGCATGTTGTTTTAGTTGGTGGATTTAGAATAAGTGCATGAAGTTAGTTTTGTATTATTATTGTAATATAAATTATATATTTGTGAGTTGTGACTCTATTATGGTAATGACTTTTTAATCATATGATCTATTACAACTAGAGTATATCAGAAATTGTTATTAATGATATAGTTTAATTTGGGAAGCCTAGTTATATAAAGTTCTTGACTGTTTGTGTTTACTTTTTAAGGTAAGATTAGCTTTTATACATGTATAACTGTCAATTAACCTTTTTTTTTGTTTTTCATATATATTTAATTTAATAAACCAAATGACATTTTGGTCCATGTGAAAGGATTGGATCCTGGCCAAAGTCGAACTGCCTTCTGGTTGTTGAGAACAACAAAACCTAAACCATATGTCTTTTACAAATAAATCCAATGATGAAGCTAAATTAGGCCCTCAATCCAACAATCCACCTTTGTGCTCCTCACTTTTACACAATGGCTAACTAGATCTTGTGTTATCTTCCTCTCGAGGAATCAAATTTTAAGGTGCATGTTTTCTCACCTCCTTCAGATGCCTTTAGCTAAGAAACAAAATTTTAGCCTTTTTAAAATGATTTTTACTCAATTGACTTATAACCTATGTTTACTCCCATTCCTTTACTACTTCCATCTGGTTTGCTGTATCAAAAATGTGAAATTTCCGGAAAACCCTAGATTACTTTTGCCGAGATATAACGAGTTTTTGATTGTTTTTTTCTATAGCGACCCATGTTGGAGAGATTTGATACTATCTTCTTGGAGGTTAAGATTGAATTTGGCGTGGCTTTTATGTTATGCTATGTTATGCTTTTCAAGGGTTCATAGGAGTTGTACCAATAATAAAATTTGTCCAAGGAACTTATATATATGTTGGAAGTTTGGGAGTAAAGGCAATTGAATAGTATTTGGTGTTTGAAGCAAAGACATCTGATGTTCTGTAGGTGTGTCCATGTGGATTTTGTTCGTGTGTATTGCTTATTATTATATTGTCTTCACTTGAAGCCTCACCCGGATTTAATTGGTTCTTATATTTTCTACAATTTGCCTGTCTGTTTCTGCTTTATAGTTTCCAATTTGGACCTGTGATTTTATGCCGATAACTAGTGGGAGGATTTTCCTCCAGCTTGATATATTTTTTTAAAGTTATTGGGAGTTGTTCCCGTTGTCACTTTTTAGAAGGTGCATCTGATTATTTCGTATATGGGATATAGCCTGATAAGGAGAAATGGTTAGAGTTAGCGTGCTGAATGATGCTCTCAAGAGCATGTACAACGCTGAAAAGAGGGGAAAGCGTCAGGTCATGATTAGACCTTCCTCAAAAGTCATCATCAAGTTCCTCATTGTCATGCAGAAGCATGGTATGTTAGTTCTTTAACTTTATGCACTGATTGCATCAATATGTCACGTTCTTATCCATGGTATCCATGTGTAGGTTACATTGGAGAATTCGAGTACGTTGACGATCATAGGTCAGGAAAGATTGTTGTTGAACTGAATGGAAGGTTAAACAAGTGTGGTGTTATTAGTCCTCGCTTTGAGGTTGGAGTTAAGGAGATTGAAGGATGGATTGCTAGATTGCTCCCTTCCCGACAGGTTTCAATTTGTTTTTGATCAATTTATGGAACTCTTTTTCTGTCATCTCCAAATTAAGGCCTCTGTGCTTTTAGCAGTCCTAAAAGTTTGTGGGGATGAGTGTGTGTCATGCACATATTAGCTTGTGAATTCGACATCTTTCTAAAGTTGTCTTTACTTTTTTTTTATTCCATCACGTGTTGCCTTGCTAGATTTCCGTTCATCTTAAGCTAAGACAATTCTTGGCTAATTGGGCAAGCATTTGCAAACAAAGCGAGCCCTAATAAAGGAGGGACTCCTGCCTATCCAAAGGAGCATATCTTATATAACCTATCCCTTGGCTAGCAGAGTTCTGCTTTTGTTCTGTGCGATTATTCACGAGAAGTGTGTTTCTGTATATTTATTTTGTTTCTTTACATGTATGTTTGAACATGCAGTTTGGGTACATTGTGCTGACTACATCTGTTGGTATCATGGACCACGAGGAGGCTCGGAGAAAGAATGTTGGTGGAAAAGTTCTTGGTTTCTTTTATTGAGTTTGTTATGCTGACAAGGATGATAACTTCAGTTTTGCTGTCTTCTTTTTACAGTAAAATAGCTACTCTTATTTTTAAGTAGGGATTTTATTGAACATTTTGGAGACAATTATCAGTGTTTGCTGTCAAACTATGTCTGGTGCCTACTGCCTTTGTTGTAAGCTTTGTGCCGTTTGCAGGCAATGCGCATTTTTGTGCTTTTAATGTGGAGATGCCTGTTGAGTAGCTCTTTAGTTCGTCTTCTAAGCTACATTTCTAATACATAGTCCGAGAGGTTAAAAGGCGAGTCGGTAAAGTAATTGATACACTCCAAATTCTCTAGCATAATCTTTTGTCCCATAGTTTCCAGTATGTAGCAGATACAGCTGTGGAGATGTGAACCTCTCTTTTTATGCTCAATTCAATATATTGTACAGGTCTAGATGAAGAGCGAAAAAAAAAGGTATGGATCGACAATCAGAACAAGTTGACGCTCCAAATGGTGAATAAGCCGCCTTAATTACATGCATATATGCTCATTAATGTTGTCTCAACCCTTGCATTGTTTTCATTTATGTGCAGGTTACATCATGTTTTCGTTAACAAAGATGCCGACCACAAAATCATATTGTAATGTCCAAGTTAAATTTGTATCTTGCAGTGGCTAGTTATACAATTCCGGTTGAAAAATGCACCATACACCTTTCCACGAGCAATAAATTACATCTTCCATGACCTCATAGGTCATTATATAAAGGGCTAACATCTTGTTTGGCCGAATTTCTATAATTAGTTTATTTTGGAAAAGTGTACAAGTGCTCCTCGCGTATTGAAAATGATTTAAGTTTGCCCTCTTTTCATTTATTGGATCAGAATTGCCTTTAACATTAGATCTCAGGCTAAAAATGTCTTCCATTCCTGATGGACCTATATATGAGTACGACATTACCACCTATTTAATTAAAGTTTCACATAGTATGTCATAATTCAAGTGAAAAAACGGGACATTTAAACGGTAAAGGCAATCGGGACCCAATAGGAGGAAGGAGGGACATTTAAGGACGATTTGCACGATTGTCCTTCAAAGGTGGTGGTCTTTAATTTTTGCCCCTCAAATTGCTGGTCTTTAATTTTTCCCTTTGCTTAGAAAGATAGCCGACGAAACTCCGCTCAATAAAAATAAAAAAAAATCGCAAGGCATAAGTTCATAGCTATGCCTATTTGCCATGTAGTTACATAGAAACTATGCCGGACACGACAAAGATTTCTATGAAACTACATAGAACCTATGCCTATAGGCATAGTTGCGAAATTAAGGCAGAATTTCATTTCCACGAACCTTTGCCGGACAAGGCATAGGTTCTATGTGACTTCGCCGGAATAGGCATAGGTTCATAGAAACCTATGCCTTGTGAAATTATTATTATTTTCGACTTTGCTGAGGATCGAATCTAGAATCTCTGGTGCGAAAAGGGTACTTTAGCCCACAAATTTTCATGAAATGAAAAGTATGGAGACCAGGGAATTGAGGGACAAAAATTAAAGACCAGTCCGTATGAAGGGAAATCCACACAATTTTTTGCATTTTTAATCCAAAATTTAACATTAAGCTCAATTGCAGTCCAATAGATAGAAGAATTACAAATTTAAATGGGCAATTCTTAGGAGTGCCCTTATTGGGCAATTTTGAAGGGAAAATTCTGCCTTGCGAATCAAAACCTCCGCCTTGCGAAATTTCTCTTTTTTTTACTGAGCTGGGATTGAATCCAGAATCTCGGAGTATTAGGTGAAGGGAAAAAAATTAAAGACCACCCCAGAAGAAGCACAATCCGCTCAAAAAGATGAATTTAAATCATTTTCAGTATGCTGTGCATTTTATCCTTTTCCATTTTTACAAATCCAAAACATATTGGGCCATTTGTGAAAGTATATTTTCCCTTAAATATTTTGGGCCATCTTAAAAGATCAATTTTGGCCCAAGCGTAATTTCATTTTAACAAAACCCTAGTAAAACGAGTCCCTAATCTTCTTTTTTCGCCTCGCTCTTTTTGCAGCAAAAAATCTCAAATTGTAAGTGCCTTCTTTGCTATTTTTGTTTCTGTATGGATTCGTCAAGCAAAAATGTGACTTTTTTCTGACAATCCTAGATGTTTTTTGCTGAGATGTAAAGGTTTTTAATCTCTTCATTTTTGATCCATGATGGAAAAAGTAGGTTTTCATATTTTCTTCTTGGAGTTATCGTTGAAATTTGTTTGGGTTCTCACCCTTTGATGTTTTATGGTTGTTGGTAGTTGTATTTGTGGTAAAATTTAGGCAAGGGATGATTAGTTTTAGCAGGGATTAGAGTAAAAGTAGGAATTTGGGAGTAAATGATGCAGACTGAATTTAGGAGCTTAAGGGTGTGTTTGGTATGGTGGGAAAATGTTTTCCAATTTCCCCATGTTTGGTTGGTTGAAATGTTTCGGAAAACATTTTCTATAGTAAAACAAGTCCCGACTCTCAAGTTCATTGTCTCCTCCCTACCCACCCAACGCCTCCATCCCATTCCACCTTATAATGTTTTGCTAGATTACACATAACTATTTTTGGGATAATATTTTCTTGCTTACGTACAAAAACACTAGAAATTCACTTGTTTTCCATCATACCAAACACACCCTTAGTATGAAAGATGAGCTGATGCTTGCAATGGTTGTACCTAGTGCAATTAATGTAGTTCACATCTGTTGGGGTACGGAAGGAGTACACAAGTTTCATCAGTTGTTCTTGTACTTGAACCCCTTAATCTTGTTTCTTTATTTATGTAGTTAGCCCAATTTCCCTCGTACTAGTTCTTTTAGATCCCATGAGCTAGCTAGGACTTCATCTTTCAGCCTTGTAACCCGTCTGGCACTTTATCTATGACAATCAACATTTAGCTCTCTTTAGTGTAGCTTTAGCTTCGCTTGGTTTTTTTCTAGAATCTTCTCAAATTCCTTTCTGCAACATTAGTACAAGAGGCAATAGAGAATGGGTTATTGTGCTTGAAGCAAATAGATATGATGCTCTGTGTAGGTGGATTTTGTTTCTTATTCTTTGATAAAGGAAGCTTTGTTGATGGAGTTCATGTGGTCAGATGGTATTAACGGTGTTTGTGTAGCTGCATATTTGTTATTCTTGTGTTGTCATCTTGAATTCTAGACCATGGTTATATTAGTCAGACTAAAGTCATAAGCCGTCCCCCTAAAGTTGTCCGCATTTTTCATTTTGACACATCATTAGGATTACTGCCTATTAATCACCTAAACTTTTCAAAAAATGTACCTATTAAACACAAAATGCTGGTATAACAAAAAGGTGTTTCTCACTTTTGTTGTCTCCAAAATAATTTTTTTCTGAAAAACTCATATCTTTTTTCTTTAATTGACATATGACTATAATGAAATAAATTAAAAAGAACTTTTTAATCATGTTTGGGAAAAAAGATTTCTAAACCAAAAAAAAAAAAAGTGGAAAAAGCAACCCCCCAAATAAACCAGTCGTATTCTTCGATCTAGTTCGGCAGTTTCCCAAACATTTTTGCATTCTTTTCTCCTTGTCCTCTTTTTTGTTTTTCTTTTGCTTTCTTGTTTCTTTTCATCCTTTACAAAAGAAATTGATTTCTGAACCAAATAATTTTTTTCGGTTTCTTCTTTTAAACTTTGCTGCCTTTCTGGCACCATCGGATCACCCGATCACCACCATCTCCGTTCATCTGATTGGACATTGCGAAAAACAATTTTCTATCACTTGAATCTGCACAAAGAAAGAAGATTCCCGGGCAGCGGGGTTAAAAGTTGGCTGAAGTCGATCCATCCATTTCCGGCCACCTCGGAGCAAACATCACCACTCCGCTAAGTTACATACTATGCTTCACAATTTATTTCACTATATATATTAACTAAATCCCCATAGTTTAGTATAAGATGGAAAAGAAAAGGGTTAAAACGACTTTTCCTTTTTCTTCTTTTTGCTGATTAATTTTTATAATTATTTTGGGCCCATGTGCCACATGCCATGTTTCTTTTTGTGGCTTTTCCAGGAAATCCGAGTGTGAGTTACACGCATAACATTTTTTAAACTAGTTGTCATTTGGTGTTCAATATGTACACATTCGTTAATATTAGTGTGTCTAATAGGGAAAAGGGTCTATGCCAGACATATAGTCAGGTGTCCACCATATGCCAATTGGTGGACACCGTTACATGTCTGGAAAACAAAGGGGAGGAGAGTAAAAATGTTAGCTGGGTTTCTCAGCTATGATTTTGGTCTCTCTTCAAAGTGTCCATCGTTGCCCAATAATTATTTAATACTTATTGAGCTACATCTGGACTTTAGATCTCTATTATTATAGAAATTAGAAAAAGTTTTTAAAAAATAAATAAATAGTGAAAAGGGTCTGTTGAGGTGTCAAAATGAAAAATGCGGAAAAGTTTAGGGGGCCGCTTATGACTTTAGCCTATTCGTTATCATGGTTTCTGCAGTTTGCGGTTCTGCTTCTACTCTATAGTCGCTATTACCTGTGATTTTATGCTGATAATAACTAGTGATATTTTAAAGATATCAGCTACATACTGCTACAAATTTGATTCTTTTTGCTGGGTTTTTGGAGCTATTCCTGTGGTCACTTTTTCGTGCATCTGATTATTGCATATATTGGATACAGTTTGATAAGAAAGGATGGTCAGAGTTAGCGTGCTGAATGATGCTCTCAAGAGCATGTACAATGCTGAAAAGAGGGGAAAGCGTCAAGTCATGATTAGACCTTCCTCAAAAGTCATCATCAAGTTCCTCATTGTCATGCAGAAGCATGGTATGTTAGCTCTTTAACTTTCTGTACTTATAACATCACCCTCTCATGTTCATACTCATGGTATCCTTGTGTAGGTTACATCGGAGAATTTGAGTACGTTGATGATCATAGGTCAGGAAAGATTGTTGTTGAACTGAACGGAAGGCTAAACAAGTGCGGTGTTATTAGTCCTCGCTTTGATGTTGGAGTCAAGGAGATTGAAGGATGGACTGCTAGATTGCTCCCTTCCCGACAGGTATAGTAATTAATATTCAATTTGTTCCCTTGATCAATATATGGAACTCCGTTTCTGATCATCTCCAAATTTTGGCCTTGCTTCTAGCTTCCGAAATGATAGTCGGGGTGAATGTTTTTTTCTTTTCTTATTTTTCTGATTTTCTCATCACGGGTTTGAAGGTTATTGAAGAACAATTGTGGTGTTTTATTTTGGTTTGGGTATTCTACGGTTTTTGTTGAAGTTCATTGGTATTTCATTCCTAAAGTAGAGAAATAGTTCTCCATTACGTTTTGGCTTTGTCTGTTTCAAAAACCGCTGTTCCTTTTGTTTTCATTGAGAACGGTTGACTTCAAATTTGGAGATAATTTGAACTTGAAACCTGGTTACGAGATGATGAAGGAAAAAAAGCAAACAATTAGTGGCAGGTCATAATAAAATTTTTTGTTCATCTAACCGCCTTGCTAAATTTTTGTTCATCTTAAGCTATGACTTGGCTAATTGGGCAAGCTTCTGTAATGGTTATGTAAACAGGTTATGCCCCCATAAAGGAGGGACTCCTGCCTATGCAAAGGAGCAAATCTTATGACCTATGCCTTTGGCTAGCAGAGTTTTGCCTTTTTTTGTGAATTCACGAGAAGTGTGTTTCTTTGATGTTTTATTTGAACAGTTGTATTGTGGATTTGAAGCTCCATATGTAGTTTATTACCAAGCAATTGAGATTATAGATTTGGTCTGCTCTCACAGATGGAGTAGAAGTCTTAGTTATTAGTCAGTTATATTCTGTATATTATCTGTTTTTATGTTTTGATCTTTACATTATTTGTTTGAACTTGCAGTTTGGGTACATTGTGCTGACTACCTCTGCTGGGATCATGGACCATGAGGAGGCTCGGAGAAAGAATGTTGGTGGAAAAGTTCTTGGTTTCTTTTATTGAGTTTGTTACGTTGACAAGGATGTAAACTTCAGTTTTGCTATCGGCCTTTTACAGCGAAATAGCTGCTCTTTATAAGTAGGGATTTTATTGAACATTTGGAGACAATTATGAGATTTGTTGTCAAACAATGTTGGTGCCTGTTGCATTTGTTGTAAGCTTTATGCGCTATGTCTAATGGCATTCAAGTTTGCAGGCAACATGCATTTTTGTGCGTTTAATGTGGAGATGCCAGTTGAATGGCTCTTGAAGTTATCTTCTAAGATACATTTCTAATACATCTCTGAGATTAGAAAAGGCCGAGTCAGTAAAGCAACTGATACACTTCGAATACATTCTCTAGTATAACCTTTTATCTCACCTTTCCAGTATGTAGATGTGAGTCACTCTTTTTATACTTAAGCCAATATATTTCTCGGAACCTAGAATGTTATGAAATGACTACAAGAGAGGATTTAAAGCCCACACAAACTACCTGTCAAGAAGTTTAATCCAATTGTTCTGTTTTATGCTAAGTAGGAGATGTAGATTACATAAAGCTTGATTTATCAGACATTCAAAATTGTTCCGGTCTACGTGAAGAAAAAGAAAATTGTAGTATGGATCACCATCAGACGGAACATCTTGACCACGCCAAATGATGAATTAGCCACCCTAATTACAAACGTATATGCTCATTGATGCTGTCCCAACTCTTGTATGTTTTCATTTATATGCAGGTCATAATAAAATTTTTGTTCACAAAGATTTCCACAAAATCGTATTGTAGTATATTGGCATCTCTGACTTTGAGTGACTAGTTATACCATTCCGATTGAAAATGCACTGTACAACTTTCCACGAGCAATAAATTACACCTTCCATGACCTCATAGATCTTTATATAAAGTAGACACAAAAGTTAAAATATTGTATGTGAAATCCGATTTCAACAGATAGTAAATCCGAATCAATAATTTTACGGTACAATAAGTTAAATGCTGTAAACCTTGATCATCAAATCCAACAAATGTATATCCATTATCATTGTTCCTCCTTGGTTGATTATTACGTTTAATTTTAACGTGAGACCGTGTGACACCCCTAAATGGGGGTAGGACGTGTTAACACCCAGCCTAAATTACTCATTGGGTGAACCCCGAGTTCTCTCTTTTGTTACTATTTATTAGATTTGCTAAATTTACTAAAAAGTAACAATATAATATGATCAAAAGCTGAAATATGTAAGCGTATTTAATACTTACTAGGCTAATCAAAGCCATAAGCCTGTAAAGAATACTGAAAGAAATTCGAATACATGAAGTACTAAACTATTCCCTTCATTTTTTTAATTAAAACATAGGCTCTTTACGAGATTGGTTCGTCAAATCGGTTCTCTATCAAGTCAAAGGCAATTTATGCTGCCAAATTGTTAACACATCCCTAATTCTTTTCTTTTCCTTTTAGTCTTAAAATATCATAGAAAGATTTACTAATATCTTTTTGAAAATGTCAAATTACACCAACACTCTTTAAATATTTGTTAACTTATGGAAGGAAAAAAGCATAAATAAATTAATTGTTTATATAAATAGATAAATATAATTATGTATAAAACCCTACCAGACACATTTATAAGAGTGATTTTTCTTATAAAAAAATCTGATAATGAAAAATGCAGTTCAATGTAAATTTTAATAAAAATAATTATATTTGTGATTTCTTGCATATAGTGTATTACTATTAATTTTTATATGTACGCACCTGAAAATATCTCAACTAAATTTGTAAAAATATGTTTTTCATATCGTGCGAAGCGCGGATAGCTTTATTAATCATATTTAAACGAAGGTCGTTTGATTTTATTTTTAATAATTTGAAGATGTCTGTTGAAAACCTCATCGTTTCCACCAACCTACCGAAAATGGTTGCCTGATTTGTTCTTCCGTGTTTCTTATTTTATTCTTTTCGTTAGCTTTCAGCCTTTTTTTCTTTGTTCGTGCCTGGTGATTCTTCTATTGGGTTTTTTTGAGTGATTTTTTTGGTAATTAAAGATTTTATTTACAAAAGTGAAAGTTATATACAGGTATATAACTTGAGTTGGACAAAATCCCAACCTCAGGTCGTGCTACTGGCTACTATTTGAGTGATTGAGTAGAATTTTCAGTGGAAATCCAAAACTTGTTCAAATTTATTGCTTGGATTATTCTTTCAGGAAAAACTACAAAGCAAAATGGGAAAATCTAAATGTTATGTAGTTCGATGTAAATTTTTCGGTACACCTATTTATTGAAGAAAGATTGTTTATTTATAAGTTTGAACATCTTTAGTCAGAATTCTGGCTATGCTACTGGTTGAGATTTATATAAATCTTCAAAGCATGAAAGGCAGAAGACGAAGAACACAAATATGGGCAAAGATGAAAAGACCTTGAATGATCTTTCAGATTTCTCATAGATTATTAGGATAGATTACGTAAATACCTCTCATAGATTATATAATTATGTTTATTTCCCTTAACTTAAGATTAAAGATCATTTGATCGACTCTTTGAACCAGCTAGTCAACTTTAAACCAATTATGGTTTGGAGAATATGATATTACCACGGAAAGGTGCGGTGAAATTAATGGGATCCCTCATTCTAAGGGACTCGACCCAACTATAAAAAAAAAAAACCCATATGCGATCAATTTGTTTCCGAGTTCTACATCTGAAACCACTAGATGCAGGAGCGGGTAACCCATATGCGTTAATTTTTATTTAGTTTGGTTGGGTTTAAATGGAGCAGGTTTAAAAATGAAATTGAATTATATTGGAGATTTCCGTTAAGACAGGGGTATATTTGAAAATTTCAATGACGGAAGGGGCGTTTTTGACCCAAATTTGTAATGGAGGATATTTTTAACCCTTTTCCCAAAGTAGAGGGGCATTTTTGACCCTTTTTCCTCATTCTAAATCAAAGATTTTAGATTTGAGCCGTTAAAATGAAGAAACTCCTAACGGTTAAAGTTTTACGTGACGCAAATGCGAATTAGTTGGACTAGTAAGTTCGGACACCAAATAATTATCCCAATAACGAAAAAAAAAATGAAATTGCAAGAATTACATAAATATTTTGTGTTTTGTTCTCATTTCATAATTTTTAATTTGAGTTATATTGGAGGAACAGTGCAATTACCTTCACCTCCAAAAATGAAATTATAAACCCAGTAATCATCTAAGGCATTATTCTCACTTCCTTCATAGTAACACCTAGACTGATGAGTTGTGACTATAGAAGGGTCAGGTGGAAATTCTTGAACATCTCCTTCATACACAACTTGACGCATATGACAAGTAGAGCGTTGAAGGCCAGCCAAGAATTGACCATTTCCCATTTGAGGGCTTACCATTTCACCTGCTGGTGTGAACACTTCCCCTCCATATCCCGCAATATTTGCAGCATTTTTCAGTTCCTTGAAAATGTTGAAAGGCCAAAATCCAACATCCGTTTCAAACCATAGTTGAAGCCAGTAATCTGTATGTGTTATTCCAATGGAACATGATTAGTTTATAGAGTCACCAATAAATAATAATAGTATTACCAAATTAGAGAGTGCTTTTTTGATTAAAATTTTACAAAGAATGTACTACTATTAACGCTACTAGAAAAAAACTCTATTTTCCCATTGATTCCTGACTGGAAAAAGTTTAGTGGCTATTTCTCACTGAATGTCGGTGAGAAAACCCTGAATAGTAGTGTTTTCACATGGAAAAATTAGAAAGTTTTCCTGCGTTTCAATGAACCTGTTTCCCACGATGCGTTTTCTTAATGAGCTGATTTGGTGGGAATATCATGTTTTATGACACAAATTTTTCACTGAATGTCGGTGGAAAAAACCTCTATTTCTAGTAGTGTATAATGATTGATGTTGCTGCTATAGATAAGTGTTGTTATACAAACATAAAATATATAAAAAAAATTAAATCAAAAGAAAACTTGGCTATTATAATGAAATATTATTATAAAAAGGTCTAGATTTACTTGTCCAATTATTTAGTATGAATCTTGTAATGATTTTCAACATAAGTGCTTTGCTGCCAGTTGACTTCACGAAGAAGAAGAGGGAGAGGAAGGTTGGATTAGGAGAAAAGAAAAAAGAATCTGGAAAGTATCTTTTTTTTTTTTGCGTATTTTTCATAGTAAAGGAATTAAAAAAAAAAAGCAATAAAAAGTTGGACATGCAAATATTAGGGCTTTCTTACTTGTCCATATTTTTGCCCCCAGATTTCCCGTAAAAAATATATTTTTCGAGCAATGGAACATAGTAGTTGAGTGATTTTTAAATTTCAATAATTAGTTCAGTTATTTAAACCATTTGAGTACTTAACCCTAATGTGGAAGCAACCCCTCTGTTTAGACCAATAAAAGAATAATAATTAAGGACAAATCTCTGATAAATGCCTGGCATATCATAATACCTTCATCCAGATAGATCCTAATTCCCACTTCGTAGTTGTCGAACATTGGAAAGGAGACCTTTGGGAAAGCATAATCTATTGGTACTTCGCCGTTTGTATGAACATATCCTGGACATATACTGTTATAACATCCTGTTATCCGGCCGTTATCCACCTAATTCCAAATCGTTAAATGGATACAGTCAAACTTCTCTATAACGAGTCGTTTGTTCTGATCTTTTTAGTTACTATAGTAAAACTTTGTTATAGAGAATATAATACTATAACATAACATAAAAAATCAATTCCAGAGAAATACAAAGCCT
Organism: Lycium barbarum; assembly: GCF_019175385.1. NCBI lineage: Eukaryota > Viridiplantae > Streptophyta > Magnoliopsida > Solanales > Solanaceae > Lycium > Lycium barbarum. The sequence goes on along the minus strand of NC_083338.1, from coordinate 128,041,734 downwards.
AAAGCACTTACTGTCCGGTATGTATATAACCGAGTCCGCGCGTCACCATATAGTTCTGGATGTACCTACAACAATGAATTATGGCAAAAAATATTTCATTTTAACTCTTGAACTAGTAATTATTAAATCAGAAAAAAGAGGTATGTCTTAAAAATAAAGGTGACATGTGAGGGGTTGGTCAATATTATTGTTAAAAGTAGACCTATAATTCTTATACAGGTTAAGTGTTCTGTATTCTGGGTGATATGATTCATTTCATATAATAAATATTCAACAAAATGATAGTATTAATATGGAAAAGGAAAAATATAATATAGTTTTCAGACTTACAATCCACCCGGCTTGTATCCTTTCGATTCCTCTTTCAAGATATATGGAAGCAGCACCAGGTCCATTAACGTGTGGATTATACAAAGTCATGGTAGCTGAGGCACCTAAGAATCTTCCTATTTGGGGAGGTGGTACAATGCTTATTCCTGCAAACTGAAACAACTATTAATGTATAACATTATATAATGAGATAAAGCTACTCCATTTTTCCTGTAATATAAATTAGCTACTCTTAATTCAGTCTAATGAGCTACGTCAAGTTGCATGTGATCGACTTTACCATTCTAAAACAATTCATTAAAGGAAGAATTCCCTTTGTCCAATTATTTCTCTTTTTAATTCTCTGTGGATTTTTTTTCTTTCAATTGAGCCATGTACACCTGGAGTTATGCACACTCAAAGGCAGAGGCGGATCTAGGATTTGAAGGTGGCGGGTGCCACAATTTTTTTTTTTCAATGTACATCCTGTTAGGAACGTGTATTTGGGCCGGGTCCATCTCTTTTGAGTTTTCGGGTCAACTTAATAGGTCGTTTTTTATTTGCAAATATGAAAATTACATCTCTAAAATCAAGAAACGAACATAATTAGCATCTTAAATAAGGAATCACACCTATTGACAATAGAAGTATAATCAACATTTTCACCAAAGAACTTACATCTTTTATGTATATTAAAAAATGAACTTGCACAAGTAAAATAACATCTTCAATAAGGAAATTACACCAATCAAAATAAGAAAAATTATAGAAAAAATCTTCAATAGGTAAATTACACCCCATAAGTAAATGTAGAATTAGATAAACTATAAGTTCTCAAAAATAAATCATAAATTTCATGTTTTTCTAAGCAATGCTTACGAAATTTCCATCACAATTTAAATAGTAAATTGATTTAAATTGAATTTAGCAATTATAGAAAAGCACGAATTCTTATAATACACTCCCTCCGTCCATTTTTATTTTTCCACTATACTAAAATAGATGTCCACTTTTACTTGTAAGTTGTATAGTTCGAAAACCCAAGACATAATTTACCATTTTATACATTTTTTACCATTATTATTAAGTACTCCAATCCATTTCTCATTTTATTTATGCTTACTAAGAGTGTCCCAAGTCAAATATAGACAAGTAAACCTAGACGGAGGGAGTAACCAACAAAAGAAATTATAAAAAAGGTTGAATTTTGATCTCAATCTAAAATTCTTATTGAGACTCACAGATTTGAGATTAAGAGAAATGCTTAATTTAAGGGATTTTGAAGTTTCTATATTGTGTGTTCTCATTAGAGATCAGAGATCACAGATAAAATAATAAAATAGAGGAAAGAAAATATAAATAATAAAATGAGAAATAGAAAATTGAGAGAGCCGAAAAGGGAAATAACTGGTACAAAGGAAATAAAAAGCAGAAAGAAAAACGGGAGTAAAAAAATGTTCAAGATAGATTCAAACTTGTGTCTACCAGCCATGGCACCTTCGTCTAATTTGCGATTGGTGGTGACAGGATCAAATATTTAATCTAGTTTAAGCAAATTGCAACATAGGTATATAAAAATTTATCAATTTAGGGGGTGCCATGCCACCCCAACCCTAAAGGGTGGATCCGCCCCTGCTCAAAGGTGATTGGAGGTTTGACTTTGACGTACATCGACTAATATGATTATAAAAGTGGAGGGTAATGTAAGTAAACAAGGTCACTGCTCACCTATACCAACCATTGGAATCCTAAAGTGCCAAAGTGTTATCACCAAGAAATAGGGTAATTCTTTGTGGATAGAATAGAGAAAGGGGAATGAGAAAGATCGATGAGTGTGTATGTTGGGATTTTTATTTAAATATAAATTATTTACCAAGAGTTTTATGGAGAATGGCGTCATTTAATGAAAGGATATGTCTTTTATTAAAATGGTGTGTTGATTATTAAATACGGCAAAGGGTCATATATACCTTTGTACTATCCCGAAATAGTTGTGCGTATCCCCCGCTTGTTTTTTCGATGATATGTGCCCCCGCCATTAGCGTTTTGGTCACATATACCCCCACGTCTAACGGTTCCATTTAACAGGGACACGTGACACGATCTCAACGGCACCAACCATTTTATTTTTTATTTAATCTAATTTATCATTAATATTTCTTGAAAATGTGGCTATTTCTGAAATTCAAAATGTGATTTCTTCTTCTTCTCCAACTAATTTGCAACTAAAATTCACCCAAAAAAGCACCGAATTCTTCACCAAATTTCCCCAAATATCAGATATCAACTCTTCAAGATTTAATCGATCTTTCTCAATAATATTCACTCGAAACAAAGCTCGTTTGAAGAAACCCAAAACTTGAACTTGAAGCTTCAAGTTTCATTAATGGCTGTCCATGGAGTTTATGTTTTTCTTCACGTTCCAGCTACTCAAGACAAGATTTAATTACAATTTTTAGATTCAATTGTCAATACACAATTTATTCCAACAAATTTTTCACCATTTTGAAATTTTTTCGGCCACCATTTTCGTATTCAAGAATCTAATTGTAGAGTTCATGAACCTTATGGGCATATTTCAAAGTGAGTTTAATTTTGGATCCATGAATATACCGTTGAAGTAGTCGAATGCTGGTGGTGGAGCTTCGCTGGAGATTAGACTTTCTAATTTTCAATTTTTTTTGTTTTGTTTTGTGTTTTTTAATGATAAATTAGATTAAATAAAAAATAAAATGGTTGGAGCCGTTGAGATCGTGCCACGTGTCCCTGTTAAACGGAGCCGTTAGACGCGGGGGTATATATGACCAAAACGCTAACGGCGGGGTACATATCATCGAAACAACAAACGGGGGATACGCACAACAATTTCGGGATAGTACAGGGGTATATATGACCCTTTGCCGTATTAAATATTTTGCAGATAAAAACCAATTCAAGCGTTATGTTGCAAACTAACTTTTTCTTCTTTCTGAAAAATAACATTCTTCCTACCAAAACTCTTTTCTCTTCTACAAAACTTGCTCTTGAAAATCAGAAAAGTTCTTGCTTTTCTAAGATGGATTTTTTTCACTATTTGCTCAGTGTAGATTTCTAAAAGGCTTGTCATATCCACTAAAACTATTTGCATAGAATTTCATAGCAATCTCGCAGAGGAGAGGGAGCAAATATCATTTTTAGAAAAGCGTTTCGTACGTGTTTCAAGCCTCCAATTCCGTATTCGTTGTTCATATTTTCAAACCTTCATCTTTGTGTTCTTCTTCATATATTTTGTGTTCTTGGATTATATATATATATTTTCCAACAATCTAAAAACGATAGTTGAAAGTTTCTGTTTCACACGGCAGTTTTTTTCTTTTCTTATTTTTCTGATTTTCTCATCACGGGTTTGAAGGTTATTGAAGAACAATTGTGGTGTTTTATTTTGGTTTGGGTATTCTACGGTTTTTGTTGAAGTTCATTGGTATTTCGTTCCTAAAGTAGAGAAATAGTTCTCCCTTACGTTTTGGCTTTGTCTGTTTCAAAAACCGCTGTTCCTTTTGTTTTCATTGAGAACGGTTGACTTCAAATTTGGAGATAATTTGAACTTGAAACCTGGTTACGAGATGATGAAGGAAAAGCAAACAATTAGTGGTATTCTGAAGAAAGAGTTTTGCGAGCCTTTCCTATGCCAATTATGAGATCAATTTGATGCGGCATTAGTTTTTAAATTATCAAGGGTTCCCAATGTTCATTGACGAGGAAGAAGGTTTTGTAAGATGACCTTGGAGCTTTTCATGTAGAATCCATGTTTGATAATTTTCAATGGCAGAGACATCTATTCAAGAGAAGATACAAGTCTGTAATTAAACAAAAGGAGTCGAAGAAGGTTTGGCATGGCTTAATGAGCGTAACGTTGCTTTAAAAGTGATGAGATTAAAGCATGGATCACAGTGCTATAATTCTGGATAACCAGAGAGATGGCATCAATTGCAAAGTGATGAATCCAAGAAAAAGTGAAAATAAAATTGGGTTCTATTTTCTTAACTTCATTATTTGCTCTGTGTTTTGTTTTTGTTTTTGTGAAATCCGATTTTGTAAATATTTGTGATGATCTAGATTTGCTTGGTAATTTTAGGAATAACATTTTCTTATGGTGATCATTGTGATACATTATTCTTGCATAAAGATCATATGTGAAGTTTACTTTGTAGTTGTAGAATGATATGAAATATTACGTTGTTTACAAGTACGTGTCTATACTTGAAAGTTCTTATAAGAATCTGAGATCCAGAGAACATGAGTTAGTGAATTGAGTTTTCTCTATATGTGATATGAAAAGATATTTGATATGTTCAAAGTGTGGGGGTGTTTGATGTGTGATTAAATGGCAACATTAAAATGAGTTTGGTGGATATTGACATATATAAGAGTAATTATTTTGTCCTTAATAAAATGATTTCAAGCCACACAAGTTTTTATAATTTGTTACAGTCACAAGTTTCAAAAGTCTTCCTTTATTTCTTAAACTCTGTGCCTAATCAAACACCGTTATATAAAATCACTCAAATGACTACCTTATTGTAGCTTCCTACCATTTGTAGCTACCCTTTTAAATATTACCCTGTGTAGCTACATTTTGGAAAAATAGTGTATGTTTTCGCGTGTCAACAAATACACGAGAACATGGTAAAAAAAAAAAAAAAACAAGATCCTTGATTTTAGCCTTTAACGGTGGAGCTAGTAAATTAGATATTAATATATTTTTTTTTGATGTATTTTAGTGATTTTTTTTGCTTTGATGTATTTCAATGATTTTTTTAATGTATTTTAGTGATTTTTTTTTTGTTTTTGATGTACTTCAGCGGCTTTTTTTTGATATATTTCTTTGATGTATATCAAATACATTGTGTGCATTCCAACTACATATGAAGCCAAATACATTCAATTTTTCGTATATTTGAATGGGTTTCAACAAATACATCAGATATAAGACAAAAAAATTCAAATACATTCAAAAACAACGTGTTTGGTTTTTAACAAAATACAATAAAAAATACACTCAAAAAATAAAAATACAAATACATTCAAAAACAGTGTAATTGTGAGATGTGGATTTTTTGAATGTATTTTTGTATTTGGCTTTTAACAAATACACACAAAAATACACACGGCCAGATCTGAGACACCACCACCACCAAAAACCCTAATCTCTCCACCACCACCAAAACCCTAATCTGAGACACCACCACCACCAAAAACCCTAATCTCTCCACCACCACCACCAAAACCCTAATCTCTCCACCTCCACGTCATCTTCTTCGTCGCCATCTCAAAATCAGTGTCATCGCCGCAACCACAAAAAATACACACGGCTAGATCTGTGTCATCGCCGTCTGCATCTTCTTCTTCCTCGCTGAGTCTTCATTGCCGCCGTCTGCATCGTGTGCCATCTTAAGCCACTCAATCGATGGGTGTTTGAGTAACGATCTGGCCATCTTCTTCCTTGAAAGTAACGATGCAGACGGCGGATAGAGTGAAAAGAGAGAGAGAGCGGGGCGGCGCGGCCGTGGTGGTGGTGGTTGAGAGAAGGGGAGAGAGTTTTTTTTGGGGTTTTGAGAAATAAAAAATCTGAAATGGGTAGTAATTGGGAAAAAAGAAAAATATATGTATTTGAATATGTATTTTTGATATAGCTATCAATTGTAATTTAGAAAAGTTAATTAGCTACTAAATATAATTAAATAGTTAATATTAATAATTAGGTCTTAAAAGAAGCTACAATAAGTAAAAATTGCTAATGGGACGGTGGGAGTAATATTCACTCTCAGAACTAAAAGTTCATTTTGAAAGAGCTATTACTATTAGCAAAGAATATCTACTAGCACAAGTATTAGAGAAAGAAAACGAAATGTGGAACGACAAAGAGCATACAAATTTATTACTGCTAGATTTTTATGAAGCATAGATAAGAAAATATTATGCTTTTTAGCAAGAATACGACTAAAGAGTTCTATCCTCCTAGGATGACGAATTGCTTATTCACATTTTAATTAATTATTGATACAAGTGAACTATGCTACTTATTCAATTCGAGATGAAAAGTTAATTATATGGGATGAAGTATCGTGACAAAAAAATCGATCGAAGTTTTCAATTTACCCTTAGAAGATCTTTCTTTACAGAGACATATATGTAAGCTAGGATTCCAACATATACTGGTTTGATCATAAAGAGTTGTATTCTAACAAGAAGCACACGCCGCACAAAGCTTGCAGGCAAAAAAGTACCAATATCTCTCTTCAACAAACGCTCATAATTGTCTCAAAAATTTCCATAATATCCCTACTTAAAATTGAAGGAAACAAAAAACAAAAAAAAGAAGCTATTTTACCATAAAGAGCCAACAAACAACAAAACCAAAGTTTTCATCCTTGTCAACATAACAAACTCAATAAAAGAAACCGAGAACTTTTCCACCAACATTCTTTCTCCGAGCCTCCTCATGGTCCATAATACCAGCAGAGGTAGTCAATACAATGTACCCAAATTGCAAGTTCAAAATAAATATGTAAAGATCAAAATAAACTAACAATTAACTTATACTCACATTTATAACAGTAGAAAAACTCTACAAATTCATTTGGTTAGTATCAAAACTACATATGAAACTTGAATCAACAATATGAGTGTTCAGATACAAATTCAAAGAAACACACTTCACGTGGACTAATCACAAAAATAATACTCCCTCTGTTTCAATTTGTTTGAACCTATTTCCTTTTTAGTCCGTGCCAAAATGAATGACCTCTTTCCTAATTGGAAAACAAATTCACTTTATGAATGATTTACAGCCACAAAAATTTTCAAGGCTTATTTTGAACCACAAGTTTCAAAAGTCTTCCCTCTTTCTTAAATGTCGTGCCCAGTCAAATGGGTTCATATAAATTGAAACGGAGGGAGTAACAGATATTCCACTAGCCAAGCCCATAGGATACAAGACTGCTCCTTTCGATAGGCAGGGATCCTTCTTTACAGGAGAGAGCCTCAACTGCTAGCATCCACAAAAAGAGCTTACTATGTGATATTTAGAAAAGTCTCTTTCTCGTATCTATTTTTCATCCCACTGTTGGAATACAACAAAAATAGATCGTTCTGCTACACGTTTTGAACAAAATAAAAATATTTCATTTTGAAATTCCATTGGATTCGACTGGAGTATTGTACTATACGAATCCACTACTTATGCTACTTAATAATACTTAGTTCCTCTAATGTAATGTTACTTAACACTACTTATGCTACTTAATATTACTTGATTCTTCTTGATAGCAGAAAACCTTAGAAAGCGGAAGGTTGTCTGCGTCAGTTGGTGTTACACATGTAAGGAAACGGGTGAGGACGTGGATCATCTTCTATTACATTGCGGGCTAACCATGAGGCTATGGTGGGCTATGTTTAGGTGGTTTGGTACTCCTTGGGTAAATGCCTTAAACCGTGAAAGAATTGATGTTTAGTTGGAACGTGGTTCCACTTGCTTTAATGTGGGTAGTTTGGAAGGAGATAAATATGAGAGCTTTTGAAGGTGTGGAGTCGAGTTTCTACCGATTAAGGAGTAGTCTACGTTTTCTTATTTTCTTTTGGTGTGAAAAGAAAGTTCCTTGTATAGATGATTGGGTGGAGTTTGTAGAGAATGACATCCTTTTGTAGATGCTTTCCCTTTCGGTATACCCCTTGTATACGGCCAATTTGGCCATGTCTATGAATGAAAATATATTTACTTGATAAAAAAAATAATAAAAAAAAAAACTGATCCTACTTTTTTTGTTCTATTGAATGCTACTGAACGCTACTTTTTTTCTGAAAGCTACTTAATAATACTCCCTCAGTTTCAATTAATGTCACTTTCTATATTTAGTAACTCTTTACCTCCAATATCCTACATATCTTACATGGCATATTTTGGACCATAAGATTCAAAGGGCATTTTGGTACACTAAATCTTTAGTTTAAGACCACAATATTCAGAAGTCTTCTTTTTTTTCCTCAAAAACGATGTATACTAAGACAGACAAATTGAGATAGAGGGAGTACTTAATTCTTCTTTTCATATTCTACTTAAATGTGTCTTATAAGCATTACAGATGCTTGCCCCGATTACTCAAGAATTATTACCGCTTAAGAAGAACCATAATTAAGCAACGTAAGTCATGATTCATCAAAGAAGTAAGGAATCAAACATTTCACGAGCTAATACGACCATGACTAAACATTCACCCCAACAATCATTTCGGGAGCTAGAAGCAAGGCCCAAGTTTGGAGATGACCAGAAATGGAGTTCCATCTATTGATCAAGGGAACAGAGTGAATATATTAATTACGATACCTGTCGGGAAGGGAGCCATCTAGAAGTCCATCCTTCAATCTCCTTAACTCCTACATCGAAGCGAGGACTAATAACACCACACTTGTTTAGCCTTCCATTCAGTTCAACAACAATCTTTCCAGACCTATGATCATCGACATACTCAAATTCTAAAATGTAACCTACACATGGATACCATGAGTAAGATCATGACAGAGTGATACTATCAGCGCATAAAGTTAAGAAACTAACATACCATTCTTTTGCATGACAATAAGGAACTTGATAATGACTTTTGAGGAAGGTCTAATCATGACCTGACGCTTTCCCCTCTTTTCAGCATTGTACATGCTCTTGAGAGCATCATTCAGCACACTAACTCTGACCATCTTTTCTTATCAAACTGTATCAAATAAATGCAATAATCAGATGCACCTCCTAAAAAGTGACAACAGGACTAGCTCCAAAAACCCAACAAAAAGAATCAAATCTGTAGCAGTATATAGCTGATATCCACACAAAAAAGAGGTAAAAACAAAGATAGTCCCTTCAGTATGGAAGTAGGGGTATGTCTGTCTCTTGTCTATACTATTGAATGTGAAACATCCATTATGTTTGTAGAAGTTGACATCTTTGGTCTAAGTTTCACAATGTTTGTAAAATGAACAGTAGAATTTCTAAAGCTAACGACAGCTCGCCATTCTTTCACTTTTCTGATAGTTAATCTTTTTTTCCCTTCCTTATCTTCCATTAAACTTAATCTGTTCAAATTTATTGACTCTTTTCTGTCTAAATTTGAAGTGCTGCTTTTCATAATTTGATCCATGAGCAATTCAATTACTTATTTGAAAAACAAATTTTGTGTTTTACCCTGTTACAATAATCAGATATGGGCTATGCTTATCATCTGAATCAAGAGGAGGAAAGTCCCAGCAATCATTATACTGTGTCAAATTTCTTCAAAGACTATCGAAAAGTGTTTTGAGTATATTATTGTGATGAAATGACAATAAGTGTATTAATGTTGGGGGTCTAAAGCAAAGTGGAAGTCGACATTGATGGTCAGCGGTCAGCCTCAAAACGCCGGTGCGGAAAAGCGTCTAGCAACAACAGGCTGGTGACTTGGTCATTCATAATCTTATAGGATGGTCGGTCTTGTGGGTATTGAGAGCCAAGTTTCCCCCCATAACCCACCCATCATGTTACCTTCTTTATCTAATTAGCCACAAACTCTTTATGGTGTGTATTGCAATTAGCTTATGCAAATGGTAGAAATTGGGCGTTAGATGTACTAGGAGAAAAGAAGAGGAAAAAGATATTTTTTCAGCAGTTTTAGTGCAGATGATGGTCGTGTGTACAAAAGAGAGGAGGGAATGGGGTAATTTTTGCAAGGGAGGGAAGAAAAGATAAAATTATTTGAAAAATGAGAGAACAACCATTTACCGCTAGTTTTGGTACTTCTACCGTTAGGCTGACAAACCTTGTTAAACGTTCGACTAAAGTTATCCACTTTTACAAACATAAGGGACATTTTATATTCAATTGTATAGAACAGGGATAAAAAAATGTTCCTATATCCACCTAAGTTTATTCCTCTTAAAAAAAAAACTAGTTATCGGCATAAAATCAAAAGCATTAGTAACTACTCCTTCTGTCCCATTTTTATATGACATAGTTCGGATTTTGAGAGTCAAAAAGAAATTCTTTGATCGCGACTTATTCATACGCCCTTTAAATATTTTAAATTGTTAAACATTGCGACTTATATAGTACTTTTTATGTAGTTTCTAAATATGTAAATAATTTTTCAAAAAAGGACTTAAAAGATTGTATACTGAATCCTTAGTCAAAATAAAGAAGTTTGACTCTCGAACATCATAATCTATTTGCTTCAAGCACTATAACTCTTTCTATTGTGACTTTTTCACTCCCGAAATTCCTACTTTCATACTTCCAACCCCCTGATTAAACAAATCAAGACTTGCATACATTTTACCGTTAATATAACTATAAAACATTAATGAATAAGAACACACACTAATTTCAACTATAAGATAATATGAAAACCTAATTTCTCTAGCATGATCAATAAGAAGAGATTAAAAACCATTACATCTCAGCAAGGGTTTTTCATTTCACAGTTTTTCAGATATTATTAATACAAAAAAGCAATATGAGCTTAAGGAGTTGAAGCACTTACAGTTTGATTGAGCTAGAGCAAAGAGGCGCAAATCTAAAAGCACTGTTTTTACTTGTACATATTACCTAGGGTTTTAGTTTTTGTAGTTCTTGACCCGATACACTTGGGCCTAAATTAATCGTTTCAAATGGCCCAAATGTTTAACTTAAGGGCCATTTGCACTTGAGTCCCTATTTTGTGTTGGTCTGTAATTTTATTGTGAGTATAAGTTACGCATTATAATATCTACAAGTTATACTTGCGCCCTTAAGATCCTGTTTGGATTGACTTATTTAGGTGCTCTTAAGCCAAAATGGCTTTTAAGCACTTTTGTAGTATTTGAATAAAATAAAAAAATGTTTTTAAGCACACTTTTTAAAGCCAAAATAGTAAAATAAGCCAAAATCTCTAACTTATGACTTTTGGCTTATAAGTCAAAAGTCATAAGATCATCCAAACAGACTCTAAATAACTTATGCCGGCTTGTCATAAGTTTGATTATAAAGGATGAAAATTAAAGATCAACCCAATCGAAGGACAAAAACTAAACACCAGTCCATTTAAAGGGAAAACGGTGCAATTACTTGTTAACTTAACCCTTTCAAATGGGACGAAATGAGTAAATAGACACTTTTGACACGTATTAGCTCAGATTCAGTTATTCAACTTACGGATGTGTTTTTTAAATTTGTGTTTCCCTAGTAAGTCTAGTTCCACAGTCCGGTGGGTAGCCAATAAGATTTACTATTTTGTTTTACATGGGACGGAGGAAGTACTTCATTTATTTAGTAATATGGGATGGAGGAAGTACTTCATTTAGTAATGTGGTCAAGTAATATGGCTAAATCATGATTTAGAATCTCAAATCATGCCTTTTTGGATGATTTGGGATTTGAAATCATAATATGAAGTTGAAGTTGAAATTTTGAGCAAATTGCATAAACAAACGCTGATTTGAACTTACGATAAACGTCTACTTACTATCTTACCCTTATATCTCTCTAAAAATGTTCTCTAATCAATATTGATTATTTTCGAGAATATTTAGTATTAAGGGTATGATGGAAAGATTTAACTAATTTTATCTTAATTTTGTAAATGAACAATAATTTGAGACATATATTTTTAATAATGTGAACAAATAATATGAGACAGATGGAATAATCAACTAAAAGGCAAATCCTACATAAAACACATCATCGTCAACTATATATATATATATAGATATTATGCATGTAAAACAAAGATCATCAATACCTGCAAGGATGATTATAGCAAGTTGGAAGCTTAGTCCAAAGGAGTATTAATGAGTGTAGTCATATTTTTGTAAAACGTTGGGTAGCCAACGTTTTACTTACAATTTTTTTTTGTTTAATTCGTCTGACAGGTTGAAAAAAAATTGGGGTATAACGTTGCCTCATCCACGATAAACCCCTTTTGGTATATCGTGGCAAGGGCAAACCCCTTTGGGTTTTTGTGAGAAAATTAATGCCATTTAGGCTCCGGACTCCCATTTATCATTTGGTGAGAAATCTTTTCTTAGTAATTTATTTCAGTTGTTTTTTGTAGTTTCAGGATGCGCATGAAGACGATTTGAACCCTCGACACGAGACTCAGTTTGTACACCATCCACCATGGGGCCGCAGTACTCTCAGTTAATCCATAAGCGTTCAATTTGAAATATAAACTAAAACCCTAGGTAATATGTACCAGTAAAATCAGTGCTTTAGATTTCCGCCTCTTTGTTTCTCACTCTTTGTGTAGCCGAGTCAAAGTGTAAGCGCCTCGTTGTTCTTGACTCTGCATTTCTTTCATTAGCTCATATTGCTCTTTGTATTAATATCTGCATTCGTCCAACAAAAAATATGAAATTACCTGACAAACATGGAGGTTTTTTTTTTTTTTTTTAAATGTAAAATCTATGCAAGTGATGATTAGTTTGAATAGGGACTTGAAATATGAAAGTTTGAATTTGGGGAGTAAAGAATGCTATAGAATTAGTTATGTGTATGGGTTGATGTGGATTTCGTTTCTTATTCGTTGAGGTCTAGGATAAAGGAATCATTGTTCTTGTGATCAGATGGTATTAACGGTGTTTGTGTAGCTGTATATTCGTAATTATATTGTGTTGTCGTGATTTTTGCAGTTTGCTGGTCTGCTTCTACTCTATAGTTACTAATACCTGTGATTTTATCCTGATAACTAGTTGTTTTGCGGAAATCAGTTATATGTTCTTACATATATGATTTTTTTTTTGGTTGGGTTTTTGGAGCTATTCGTGTTGTGTGTTTTTAGAAGGTGTACCTAATTATTGCATATATTGGATACATTTTGATAATAAAAGATGTTTAGAATTAGCTGATGGGATGCTTTAAAATAGAGTTGCGAGGCTCATTTTCGTTTACTTCCTCTTTGTGTCTGAAGCACGTATTTTAATTAATCTCGTCATGTTATGATGGAAAGGAAAAAAAACTGAAATAATATTATATTCTTACAAACTGGAAATAACCAAAAGAAAATTGTGAAGAACGTAAACACCTATCTTGTTGTGTCTCATATGTTTGTGTACAAAAATTGTAATTTTGTTTGTTCTTGATGGATATTTGGGATTCCATTGTTTCAATACTGTTAATCATGTTTTCTTGGACCCCCTTTCCACGTTTGCATGTTGTTTTAGTTGGTGGATTTAGAATAAGTGCATGAAGTTAGTTTTGTATTATTATTGTAATATAAATTATATATTTGTGACTTGTGACTCTATTATGGTAATGACTTTTTAATCATATGATCTATTACAACTAGAGTATATCAGAAATTGTTATTAATGATATAGTTTAATTTGGGAAGCCTAGTTATATAAAGTTCTTGACTGTTTGTGTTTACTTTTTAAGGTAAGATTAGCTTTTATACATGTATAACTGTCAATTAACCTTTTTTTTGTTTTTCATACATATTTAATTTAATAAACCAAATGACGTTTTGGTCCATGTGAAAGGATTGGATCCTGGCCAAAGTCGAACTGCCTTCTGGTTGTTGAGAACAACAAAACCTAAACCATATGTCTTTTACAAATAAATCCAATGATGAAGCTAAATTAGGCCCTCAATCCAACAATCCACCTTTGTGCTCCTCACTTTTACACAATGGCTAATTAGATCTTGTGTTATCTTCCTCTCGAGGAATCAAATTTTAAGGTGCATGTTTTCTCACCTCCTTCAGATGCCTTTAGCTAAGAAACAAAATTTTAGCCTTTTTAAAATGATTTTTACTCAATTGGCTTATAACCTATGTTTACTCCCATTGCTTTACTACTTCCATCTGGTTTGCTGTATCAAAAATGTGAAATTTCCGGAAAACCCTAGATTACTTTTGCCGAGATATAACGGGTTTTTGATTTTTTTTTTCTATAGCGACCCATGTTGGAGAGATTTGATACTATCTTCTTGGAGGTTAAGATTGAATTTGGCGTGGCTTTTATGTTATGCTATGTTATGCTTTTCAAGGGTTCATAGCAGTTGTACCAATAATAAAATTTGTCCAAGGAACTTATATATATGTTGGAAGTTTGGGAGTACAGGCAATTGAAGATATTTTTTCAGCAGTTTTAGTGCAGATGATGGTCGTGTGTAAAAAAGAGAGGAGGGAATGGGGTAATTTTTGCAAGGGAGGGAAGAAATGATAAAATTATTTGAAAAATGGGAGAACAACCATTTACCGCTAGTTTTGGTACTTCTACCGTTAGGCTGACAAACCTTGTTAAACGTTCGACTAAAGTTATCCACTTTTACAAACATAAGGGACATTTTATATTCAATTGTATAGAACAGGGATAAAAAAATGTTCCTATATCCACCTAAGTTTATTCCTCTTAAAAAAAAAAAACTAGTTATCGGCATAAAATCAAAAGCATTAGTAACTACTCCTTCTGTCCCATTTTTATATGACATAGTTCGGATTTTGAGAGTCAAAAAGAAATTCTTTGATCGAGATTTATTCATACGCCCTTTAAATATTTTAAATTGTTAAACATTAATATAACTATAAAACATTAATGAATAAGAACACACGCTAATTTCAACTATAAGATAATATGAAAACCTAATTTCTCCAGCATGATCAATAAGAAGAGATTAAAAACCATTACATCTCAGCAAGGGTTTTTCATTTCACAGTTTTTCAGATATTATTAATACAAAAAAGCAATATGAGCTTAAGGAGTTGAAGCACTTACAGTTTGATTAAGCTAGAGCAAAGAGGCGCAAATCTAAAAGCACTGTTTTTACTTGTACATATTACCTAGGGTTTTAGTTTTTGTAGTTCTTGACCCGATACGCTTGGGCCTAAATTAATCGTTTCAAATGGCCCAAATGTTTAACTTAAGGGCCATTTGCACTTGAGTCCCTATTTTGTGTTGGTCTGTAATTTTATTGTGAGTATAAGTTACGCACTATAATATCTACAAGTTATACTTGCGCCCTTAAGATCCTGTTTGGATTGACTTACTTAGGTGCTCTTTAGCCAAAATGGCTTTTAAGCACTTTTGTAGTATTTGAATAAAATAAAAAAATGTTTTTAAGCACACTTTTTAATGCCAAAATAGTAAAATAAGCCAAAATCTCTAACTTATGACTTTTGGCTTATAAGTCAAAAGTCATAAGATCATCCAAACAGACTCTAAATAACTTATGCCGGCTTGTCATAAGTTTGATTTTAAAGGATGAAAATTAAAGATCAACCCAATCGAAGGACAAAAACTAAACATATTAGCTCAGATTCAGTTATTCAACTTACGGATGTGTTTTTTAAATTTATGTTTCCCTAGTAAGTCTAGTTCCGCAGTCCAGTGGGTAGCCAATAAGATTTACTATTTTTTTTCACATGGGACGGAGGAAGTACTTCATTTATTTAGTAATATGGGACGGAGGAAGTACTTCATTTAGTAATGTGGCCAAGTAATATGGCCAAATTATGATTTAGAATCTCAAATCATGTCTTTTTGGATGATTTGGGTTTTGAAATCATGATATGAAGTTGAAGTTGAAATTTTGAGCAAATTGCATAAACAAACGCTGATTTGAACTCACGGTAAACGTCTACTTACTATCTTACCCTTATATCTCTCTAAAAATGTTTTCTAATCAATATTGATTATTTTCGAGAATATTCAGTATTAAGGGTATGATGAGAAAGATTTAACTAATTTTATCTTAATTTTGTAAATGAACAAATAATTTGAGACATATATTTTTAATAATGTGGACAAATAATATGAGACGGATGGACTAATCAACTAAAAGGCAAATCCTACATAAAACACATCATCGTCAACTATATATATAGATATTATGCATGTAAAACAAAGATCATTAATACCTGCAAGGATGATTACAGCAAGTTGGAAGCTTAGTCCAAAGGAGTATTAATGAGTGTAGTCATATTTTTGTAAAACGTTGGGTAGCCAACGTTGGCTGGGCAACGTTTTACTTACAATTTTTTTTTTGTTTAATTCGTCTGATAGGTTGAAAAAAAGTTGGGGTATAACGTTGCCTCATTCACGATAAACCCCTTTTGGTATATCGTGGCAAGGACAACCCCCTTTGGGTTTTTATAGGCTCCGGACTCCCATTTCTCATTTGGTGAGAGATCTTTTCTTAGTAATTTATTTCAGCTGTTTTTTGTAGTTTCAGGATGCGCATGAGGACGATTTGAACCCTCGACACGAGACTTAGTTTGTACAGCATCCACCATGGGGCCGCAGTACTCTCAGTTAATCCATAAGCGTTCAATTTGAAATATATATTTAAATAAAATATTTGACCCATGCATAGACCAAACATAATTTTTTGGCTTTTCCGGGGAAGAATATAATGTTCTCTTGACCCGGGGCCGTCTCGACAACATTAGTGGCCTAAAGCCAAACTTCAAACAGAGGCCCTAATTTTTTTAAAAGAAAGATCGTCATATAATCCACGACACATATTGATTAAGAGAGAGCGATCAACATTTATGTAATGTGGATGCTTTATATTATCATGCATACAACAATAACATACCCAGTGTAATCCCAACAAGTGGGGTCTGGGGAGGGTAAAGTGTAAGTAAAAAGCAATCCAGAAAAAGAAATAACAAAAGTAAAGAAGCCATGATAAAATACGACATAAAACATGATAAAGCAGTTTGGAAAGAAGGAATGAAAAGATCGTCATATATATTTTTATTTAAAATCTACCTCTTCTAGTTTTTTTAGATGCGAAGTCATTAATTACTGTTTTATAATCGATTTGTTCTAACAATTCCTCTTTAATTGTTAATATTGCTAATTCATTCAATCTCTCTTTAGACATTGTTGATCATTGTATACGAACAGAATCGAGGGCAGGATTACCCTCGATTCCCCATTGAAAGGACTACAGATTATGATATTTGTTACCGACTCGGAAGAGATCCCGATCAGGGTCGAGATCGGAAGGAATCATGACAGGACCGAGATCAGGTAATCCCGAGCTACGAAACTGGGCTGGAGCCGGATACTGAGGTAGGACAAGAGGCGGCTAGCAATGGTAGAAGAGGGCCCGAAATATCCGCCATCAAACGGATATGACGGCGCCGATTTCGCTCATCAGATAATTAAATATTTTGTGCCATATTTAGACTTGTACTAGGGTTAGGAACCGTCTACTATATAAAGAGGAGGACCCCTTTATTTTTCGTCGGTTTTGGGACACACACAAGCATTCTAAGTAATACAAATCAAATTCTAAGTGTTCCTCAAATCTTTAAGCCTTCTTAAATTGTTCATCTGTGTAATATTGTGATACGAGCTCGGTTATGAGAACCCGAGCTCCCTAGCCGGTAACTCTTGAGGATCTATCATTGCTCATTCGTGGTTTGGTTGTTCTTACTTATCTTTATAATTGTTATTCATTGTTCTGTAATCATTCGTGTTAAACTAAACCGCGTATCCTTTGAACCACGTACAAATTTAATTGTTATCCAATTTTAAGGGTAAACAGTTTGGTGCCCACCGTGGGGCCTAGGATAATAGTGGTGGTTTTATACGAATTTCGATAATGCATGTTATTTTACGCTTGCTCTTTGAAGTTTGATTTCAAGACTATTCAACATGTCAGACTCTCACTCCGTTAACTTTCATGCTGAATCAAGCCACCACGAAGAAAACGACAACGGGGTACCTAACAACAACGTGCCCCTAGTTGATCCAAATGGAGCCGATCCTCACTCTCAAAATGCTGTGAACACCGACTGGTCATCGGTGTGTGACATGCATGCAGATAAGGGCAAATGAGCCATATTGCAACAACTCAGGAATCAATTGGAGATGGCTATGGCACAATTGCAGGCCCAACAAGCGGTTATAGCACAATTGCAATACTAGAATCGAGCACCCAACTCTGTTCGGTCTGAACAGACCGAGGAAATTGCCTCGAGAGAGGAAATGACCATTGCTGAGAACAACAGGAACGAACCCGGGCAAACCGCTAAAATGATGAGAATGCTCGAAGAACTGACAAAACGGGTAGAGGCAAATTATAAGAAAGTGAAAACTTATAATTATAGGGTCGATCAAATTCCAGGAGCACCCCCGATATTGAAGGGACCGGATTCCAAGAAATTTGTTCAGATGTCTTTCCCCCCATGTGCTGCACCGAAGCCCTGAAGAGATTCCAAATGCCTGATATTCACAAATACAATGGGACCACTGACCTGAACGGCCATGTGATTGCATACACATGTGCCATTAAGGGCAACGACCTCGCAAAGGACGAGATAAAGTCAGTGCTACTCAAGAAATTTGGGGAGACCCTATCAAAGGGAGCAATGGTATGGTATCACAGTTTACCCGAACATTCTATTGATTCGTTTGCTATGCTTACAGATGCCTTTATCAAGGCTCATGCTGGAGCCATAAAAGTGGAAACGAGGAAATTGGACCTGTTCAATGTCAAACAGCAGAAGAATGAGACACTCCGAGAGTTTGTGGCCTGGTTTCAAATGGAACATATGGATCTACCATCGGTTCAAGACGATTAGGCCGTTCAAGCGTTTACTCAGGGACTCAACCCAAGAAGTTCAATCACATCTCTAGAATTGAAGTAAAATTTGGTGGAGGTACCCAGCAGTCGCCTGGGCCGATGTACACAACGAATATCAGTAAAAAATAAGGGTCGAGGACGATTAATTTCTGAGGAATGCATCGAGATCGTTACGTCCAGACAAAGAAAATATCCATCGAGGAGGGCGACAGATCGAGAATCAAGACAATGTCGTGATAGATATCATCAACCTTATCTGCCCGATCGAAGAGGCAACATATGCGATAACGACTTTACCAAGAATGATAGAAGGAACGACCGCGGTCCGAGCAATCGAGGATTGATGAATAAGAATGGGTCTGACAAACCATCGGGAAATAAAGACGCCCCGAGAATATCAGAATACTGTTTCAATG
This sequence comes from Lycium barbarum, assembly GCF_019175385.1. Classification (NCBI taxonomy): domain Eukaryota; kingdom Viridiplantae; phylum Streptophyta; class Magnoliopsida; order Solanales; family Solanaceae; genus Lycium; species Lycium barbarum. The sequence continues at coordinate 128,022,435 of NC_083338.1, read as the reverse complement.
TGGATGTAGCAGGCATAACAGCGGCTCTCGATCGCATTGGAGAGAAAAAGTAGCCGAGGCCTTTCCAGTCCGACCCGGAATAAAGAGATAAAAGCTTGATTTGCAAGTTCCATGGTACTCACGGGCATATAACCGAGGATTGTCGGCAACTAAGGGAGGAAGTCGCTTGGTTGTTTAATTTGGGGTATCTTCGAGAATTCCTAAGTGAACGTGCTAAGACTCACTTCAAAAACAAGGATGCCAACAAACAGGTCGAACAGGAAAAACCTCAACATGTGATCAACATGATCATTGGGGGAGTGGACATTCCCCAGGGACCGATACTGAAGCGCACCAAAGTCTTCATCACAAGAGAAAAGCGAACTCGGAGTTATGATCTCGAGGGTTTCATCTCGTTCAGCGACGAGGACATAGAAGGCATCGTTCAGGCTCACAACGATGCACTGGTAATATCTGTACTTGTCAATAAATTTTGAATTAAACGTGTATTAGTTGATCCAGGTAACTCGACTAACATCATTTGATGGAGAGTCGTTGAGCTGCTGGGATTATTAGACTAGATCATGCCAGCAGTCTGAGGACTTAACGGGTTTAACATGGCATGTGAAACAATGAAGGGTGAAATCACGCTGCCAGTCAACACGTCTGGAACCACACAACAGACTAAGTTCTATGTGATCGAAGGAGACATGGGGTATAATGCCTTGTTTGGAAGACCGTGGATACATAACATGAGGGCAGTACCCTCAACTATCCATCAAGTACTGAAATTCCCGACCCCAGAGGGAATTAAGACCCTCCGTGGTGAGCAGCAAGCTGCAAAAGAAATGTTCGCAGTCGAGGAAGTGGCTCCGGCACCAAATGCTCCGGTACTGAATGATGGGAAGCCGAACAAGGGAAAAGACGCTAAATAGCATTCACAGGCCCCGATCCCGGTAGCCCCGAAATATCGGGAAGAGTACGCTGCAGACGAGGAGACCGACTATAGGGTCCCGAGATCCTTTGTGGAACCCGATGATTCGGACGCTACTAAGTCCATGATCGAGGAGCTAGAACAAGTCATACTATTCATACATCTACCGGAGAGGAAGGTATACCTAAGCACGGGGTTAACTTCCGAGCTTAGTGAAAAATTCATTGAATTCCTTAAAACTAATGTTGATTGCTTTGCTTAGTCCCATTTAGATATGACAGGTGTTCCACCAGAGGTGACAACTCATATGCTGAGCTTGGATCCAAATTGTCATCCGGTTAAGAATAAAAGGAGGCCGCAACCCGAGATCAAACACGCATTCATCAAGGACGAGGTATCTAAACTCTTAAAAATAGGGTCCATCCGGGAAGTTAAATATCTGAATTGGTTAGCCAACGTAGCGGTCGTGCCTAAAAAAGGAAATAAGTTCAGAATGTGTATAGATTATAAGGATTTGAATAAGGCATGCCCAAATGATTCATTTCCTTTGCCTAACATCGACCGAATGATTGACTCAACGGCTGGGCACAACATGCTAAGTTTTCTCGATGCTTACTCCGAGTACAATCAATACACATGAACCCGGAGGATCAAGAGAAAACCTCTTTCATAACCAGGTTTGGTACGTACTGTTACAATGTAATGCTTTTTAGATTAAAAAATACTGGTGCCACATATCAACGCCTAGTTAATCGCATGTTTGAACACCAAATAGGGAAAATAATGGAGGTTTATATTGATGACATGTTAGTTAAGTCCCTGCGAGCAGAGGACCATTTAAAGCATTTGCAGGAAACTTTCGATATATTGAGGAAGTACAACATGAAGTTGAACCGGGAAAAATACGCCTTCGGTGTCGGCTCGGGGAAATTTCTCGATTTTATGGTATCCAACCGAGGAATAGAGATCAATCCGGACAAGATAAATGCAATAGAGGATATCATCGCAGTAGACGACATAAAGGCAGTGCAAAGATTAACCGGACAAATAGCCGCACTGGGCCACTTCATCTCTATATATATCGGACAAGAGCCACCGATTCTTCTCGCTATTGAAGAAAAAAACCGACTTCGCCTGGATCCCCGAATGTCAAAAGGCTTTGGAGGGACTCAAGAAGTATTTATCAAGCCCTCCGTTGATGCATACACCTAAAGTGAATGAGCAGTTATACCTTTACTTGGCAGTATCCGAGATAGCGATAAGTGGAGTCCTAGTTCGAGAAGAAGAAGGTATGCAATTTCCCATTTATTATGTGAGTAGAACCTTAGGCGATGTTGAGACAAGGTATCCACACATAGAGAAATTAGCACTTGTTTTACTGAGTGCATCTTGGAAGCTGAAACCTTACTTTCAATGTCATCCTATACGTGTTGTAACGTCGTACCCTTTAAGGAATGTCATGCATAAACCCGAGCTCTCAGGCCGGTTAGCAAAATGGGCCGTGGAGATCAGCGGGTATGACATTGAATATAAAACATGAGCAGTTATCAAGTCCCAAATACTGGCAGACTTGGTGGCCGACTTTACACCGACCATGGTCCCCGAGGTCGATAAAGAATTACTGCTTGCCTCGGGGACTAGCTCGGGAGTCTGGACCTTGTTCACGGATGGTGCCTCCAACGTGAAAGGGTCCGGGTTGGGGATCGTTCTTAAACCTCCTACTGGCGATGTAATAAGACAATCAATTAATTCTGTGAAATTGACTAACAATGAAGCCGAGTAGAGGCTATGATTGCAGGTCTAGAACTGGCTAAGAGCTTGGGAGCCGAGATCATTGAGGCCAAGTGCGATTCCCTCTTCGTGGTCAACCAAGTAAACGAGATGTTTGAAGTCAAAGATGACCGGATACGGAGATACTTAAAAAAGTTGCAAGTGGTATTGCATTGATTCAAAGAGTGGACACTAGGGCACATATCTCGGGATTAGAATAGTGAGACCGACGCCTTGGCAAACTTTGGCTCGTCGGTAGAATTTGAAGGATTTAATTCTGGGACGGTGGTGCAGTTGATGAGTTCAGTAATAGAAACTGGCCACACTGAAGTAAACTTGACCGGCTTAACTTGGGATTTGAGAAACAAATATGTGGACTACCTCGAATCGGGGAAGTTGCCTCCCGATCCCAAAGAATCAAGGGCCCTTCGAGCCAAAGCACCAAGATTTTGTTTGATTGATGGCCAGTTGTACCGAAGATCATTCTATGGCCCATTGGCAAGGTGCTTAGGCCCCGGGGAAACTGACTATGTGATGAGAGAAGTCCATAAGGGAACTTGTGGAAACCATTCGGGTGCAGAATCGTTGGCACGAAAGCTGATCCGAAGGATGCGAAGGACTTCGTTCAAAAATTCAATGAATGTCAAAGACACGCCCCTTCGATACAGCAACCGGGGGAATTACTTCATCCGATCCTTTTCCCTTGGCCGTTAATGAAATGGGGGATGGATATAGTAGGGCCTTTACCCTGGGCTCCAGGCAAGGCTCAGTACATTTTGCTTATGACGGACGACTTCTCTAAATGGGTTGAAGCACAGACGTTCGAGAAGGTTAGAGAAAAGGAAGTTATTGACTTTATTTGGGACCATATAGTTTGTCAATTCGGGATGCCAGCAGAAATCACATGTGACAATGGGAAAAAATTCATAGGCAGCAAAGTTAGTAAGTTCTTGGAAAAGAATAAAATCAAAAATATATTGTCAACTACATATCACCCAAGTGCGAACGGTCAAGCGGAGTCAACAAATAAAACCATATTACAAAACCTAAAGAAAAGGCTGTCCGATGCAAAATACTGGGGGAAGGAGATTCTACCCGAGGTCTTGTAGGCATATCGAACGACTATAAGATCTAGCACTGGGGAAACCCCGTTCTCCCTGGTATATTGAGCTGAGGCATTGATACCTGTCGAAGCCGGTAAATCGAGATTAAGATTCCGATACGCTACAGAGGCTTTGAATAATGAGGCAATGACTGCCAGTCTAAATTTAGTGGACGAAAGACGAGAGGCTGCCTTTGTCTGATTAGCAGCTCAAAAGCAAAGGATGAAAAGATACTATCACGAGAGGGCCAACCTCAGACATTTTCAAGTCGGGGACTTGGTCCTGCGAAAAGTAACGCTCCATACCAAGAACCTCAACGTGGGAAAATTAGGCCCGAACTGGGAAGGACCGTACAGAATCACCGGTATAACCGGGAAGGGTTCCTACCAGCTCGCGTCCGAAGACGGAAAACAACTACAAAACAACTGGAATGTTGCCCATCTGAAACGATACTATTGTTGAGGTATGAATTATTCTTTACATTTCAAGTTTTTAAGGCTAACCCTTGCAGGTGTACAACAAGGATGGACATCGAGAGCAGCACAATGAAAGACAAGAGACCATAGAGCTAGGACTGAAAGCACGTGCTGCACTCTTTTTCCCTCCGTTTGGTTTTGTCCCGAAGTGTGTTTTTCGGTGAGGTTTTTAATGAGGCAGCACCGTACAGCGTGCTACTTAAAGTTAGATAGATCGGTCAATAGTACTCGAGCCCTCATACTTCGGCCTCCAGTACTTGGGAACTATCATACCTTGGGCAAAATGCACAGCCTCCATGGCAACCATGCTCGGTAACTATTCAAAGCCAAGGCTTGAATGATAGGGTTCATTGTAAGGGCCAAATGATCGATTGAATCATGCCCGCTTAGTCTGTTCTTGCCATGACAACTATTATAGGCATGAATGTAATTGTTCGCCCTATGAATGTAATTGTTCGCCCCGATCCGATCAATGAACTTACAAATTTCCTCGAAGTATCATTCTTCTATGACCATTTCTCTTACATTGGTATATTCAGTTACCATGATGCATTTAAAGGGTACCGGACCCCAGGAGTCCGAAGTATAAAAATCGAAGACTAAAGCCCAAATTATTAAAGACTATAGTCTAAATTATAAAGACTACGGTCTAAATTATTGAAGACTACAGTCTAAATTATAAAGACTACGGTCTAAATTATTAAAGACTACAGTCTAAATTATAAAGACTACGGTCTAAATTATTAAAGACTAAGGTCTAAATTGTTAAAGACCGCAGTTTAAGACATCAAAGGCTATGGCCGAACATGATCCGAAGCCATAGAGACTTCGATCTAAACATATAGTGCAACTCGGAGACGTCTGAGTGTGCAAATAGAAAAGTAAGGCTTGTACGTTCGGTAAAGTACCATCGGTTCAAACTAAGATGCAACCAGTCCCGGAGTCATTCCTAAAACTTTTGCTAAGGCAGTCACTGATTGTTGTAAATCCTAAACAAAAAGGATAGACGAATATCGAACAGCGAGAGGTGAAGAATAAATTCGAGACAAAAACATTCATATATATATTCAAAATATTTACAAAGGCCCAAAAAATGGCCTCAAACTCAAAAAGAAAAATACATAAAGAAAAAAAAATCTAAGGCTTCTAAGCCTATTCTTCATCAGAGCCATCGGAACCTCCATCCGAACCAGCATCACTGTCCCACCCTTCAGGCTGATACTTGGCCTTTGCCTCCGCCTCGAGCCTCCTGGCAACTGCGAGCTCGGCTGCTACGTCTACTACCTAGGCTTGGACCTCCTCCAGTGTTTCCTTCTGGGATAAGCACAACATATATTCGGCTCTGTCACTACTCCGGTGTTCAGTCGCTTCGACATCGGCCTTGTACTGAGCCAACATGTCATCAACATCAGAGAGTTGTTACAAGTCTTCATTGAGTTTGAGCTTCAGCTCGATATTCTCATGGCCAAGAGTGTCACGCTCCGACTCAGCCGAGGTAAGCTTCCCCCGGAGTTCTCCATTGAGCTAAGACCATTTATCGGCCTTATCTACTGCTACCTGGAGCTTCTCCTTGAGCGACGCTAAACCCTTCTTAAGGGAGTCCCTCTCTGAATCCAAGCCGTCCGTCTTGCTCTTGAAGGATCCGAGCTCAGCCTTGAGTTCATTAAGCTCGAACAGGTTTTGCTCGATCTGGGTGACTTTCTCTCAGGCCTGAGAAGTGGTGGTATTAGCATAAGCTGTTAACTGACTGTTGTAAACTTAAAAAATCCTTACCTTCTCGGCCAGAAGGTCCCTTTTTCTCGGGTTTTCTCCAAATCTGATTGAAGGGTGGAGGGGTCGAGCATACCCCTGATGTACTCCTCTCATTGTTCGTAGATTCGTTTGTATGACTCTGTCTGTTAGGTTTGCCCCCGAAGCCTATTCCCGAGACTATCCACCTCCATCCTCAATCGAAGAAAGCTTTCGTGATGAAGCACGGAGGCCTGAGACAAAAGAAAAAGTCAATTATCAGGATGAGAGGAAAAAATAAGAACTTAGTATAAAAATAAAAATAAAATAAGGCATACCCGGTTCATAGCCTGCTGGGCCTCGTTAAAGAGGCATGATTTGTCGACCTTTTTTATTTTTCGCAGGTCCTCCTCGGTCGCCAAAGCGCGCAAATAGCTGGCCACTTCGACCGTACCGAACAACATGTTCACATCTGCCAACATAAAAAATGTAACCTTCTTCATATGGTTTGGATCTGTGCTCGGGGCAGGGAACTGCTTCTCTATTGGGGGTCTAGAGATGACCTCGAATGGGGCGGCCTTCCTAGGAACTGTCAGGTGTCCAAACTCAGAGTAGTCCTCTATCACGCCGGTTTCTGCATCTCCAAACAGGTGATTGATGGTTTGGTCGAAGGATCGAGATGGATCCGTCGGTTTCTCTTCTGCACCAACGCCCTCGGAATGGGCAGGTGTTCGTCGAGGCAACGACTCCGGTGTGTGTGTGGTGGCCTCGGCCAATATAGATACATCCCTAACCGGGTGCAGTAAGTCGTCCTTGTGAGGAGATTGGGCCGGGGTAGGAAAAGCTCCTTCCGAAACAGCAGCAACAACATCCTCGGGGACTCCCTTCTTTTAGTCAGTGATTTCCGGAACCACTGACGGGGGAGCTATATCCTTTGAGATTTTTATCTCTTGGTTGGTGTTTTTCAAATTTTGGAGGTTTGGGCCGACATCTTCCGATCTTAGGGGCTGGACTATCGAGGATAACAAAACAGCCTCGTCCTCAGAATGGTCTTTGAGCCTACCAGGGGTATCGAAACACAAGACCCGGGCCTCAGTGGTCTTTTGGGAGACGCTCCTTTTGACCTTGCTCACCATATTTCTTTTCTTCTTACCCTCAGAGGGATTATCGGAATGGTCGGGAGACTATTTTTTCTTCTTTGTAGGTTTTTCCTCCTCTGCCGGGGCTTCGTCCTCGGAAGGCAAGCTCGACGCATCAGTATCGGTGTTTTTCCAGAGTATGGTGGTCTTCGATAAGCCTGTAAGACAAAGAACGGAGAGACCGGTTAATAATCGACAAATTGAGCAAAGGGGTAAGGGGTATGTTGGCCTGAGGTACTCACCGTGATGAAGAGCCTCCCATCTGTCTTTTGAAAGTAGCTGCCACCTGCGCTCGACATAAGATAGATGGCTACATATACTCTCAACCCAAAGTTTGAACTTTGGAACTGCATTAAGGACTTGAGGAGTGGCTGCAAATAAAAGAAAAGTTTGCGGTCTTAAAAATACGGTACAAGAAAGATTTTCATCTATTTGAAGGGGGATGCACTTACGCTTTGGGTTCCACTTCTCGGGAAATGGTAGCTGATCGGAGGGGATGAGGTCCTCGGTCCTCACTCGGACAAACCTGCTCTGCCATCCATGATCCCTACCCTCGTCGATACTAGAAAAAAGAGCTTTCTTCGCTCGTCGAGCAAGCTTGATCAAACCACCTCGAAACACTCGGGGACTGTACAACCGGAGGAGGTGGTCCACTATGAAGGGATTCTTCTTGTTGTCCATAAAATAACGGAGGAGTGTTACAATTCTCCAAAAGGAGGGGTGAATTTGACCGAGGCAAAGGTCGTACCTCTTGCAAAACTCTACGACCACCGAGTCGAGAGGGCCAAATGTGAAGGGATAAGTGTAAACACTTAGATACCCTTTCACGTAAGTTGTGATGTCTTCCTCGGGGCCGGGGATATGACGATGCTTTTCCCCTTCTAGTCACAGTTTTCCCGGACCTTCGCGAGTTTGTCCAAGTAATGGCACAGAGATACTGCTCGGCTTCCACGCCTCTATCTCCTTGTCGAGAGGGCTTCTCGACCTTAAATTCGTTATTCGAGGAATAGTTGCTGGGGACAAAGTCCGACATATGTGGCTCCGGTTTAGCGGCCGAGGAAGTTCCCTCGGTACCGGAGGTTGGACCAATGTCTTGGGTTTCGAATTTTGAAGTTTTCGCCATGTTCCTAAGAATGACAAGGTTGGAAGATGAAGATATGAAGATCTAGGGAAAACTTGATTGAATATCTGAAGAAGAACTAGGCGAAGTGTATGAATGTATGAATAACGGAGATGAAGATTTGAAGGTTTGAAGGCTTTGAGAACAGATCAGAGAAACAGAGGTAAATCAAGAAAAATTGAAAGTAAAAAATGATGCAAGTAAAAAATTTCGAACTTTTATAGAAAAACCGAGGCGGTTGACATTCCGTAACCGCCGAGCTAGCCAATCGGAGTTTGACGCGTGTTTGAAGTCAGAATGATGTGATTGATGTGACGTTTGGTCTTATCAACTTGCATGAAACTTACAAAGCAAGGAACCGAATTGGGTTAATAGTACTCGAACCCTTGTACTTCGACCTCCAGTAATAGGGGACTATCTGTCTAGGGGAAGAATCGAGGGCAGGATTACCCTCGATTCCCCATTGAAAGGTCTAAAGATTATGATATTTGTTACTGGCTCGGAAGAGATCCCGATTAGGGTCGAGATCGGGAAGGAATTACGACAGGACCGAGATCAGGTAATCCTGAGCTACGGAACTGGGCTGGAGCCGGATATTGAGGTAGGACAAGAGGCGGTTAGCAATGGTAGAAAAGGGCCCTAAATATCCGCCATCAACCGGATATGACAGCGCCGATTTCGCTCATCAGATAACTGCATATTTTGTGCCTTATTTAGACTTGTACTAGGGTTAGGACTCCTCTACTATATAAAGAGGAGGCCCCCTTTATTTTTTGTCGGTTTTGGGACACACAAGCATTCTAAGCAATACAAATCTGATTCGAAGTGTTCCTCAAATATCTTTAAGCCTTCTTCAATTGTTCATCTGGGTAATATTGTGATACGAGCTCGGTTCTGAGAGCCCGAGCTTCCTAGTCGGTAACTCTTCAGGATCCATCATTGCTCATTCGTGGTTTGGTTGCTCTTACTTATCTTTATAATTGTTATTCACTGTTCTGTAAACATTCGTGTTAAATTAAACCGCATATCCTTTGAATCGCGTACAAATTTAATTGTTATCCAATTTTAAGGGTAAACAATCATAGATAAGATTTCATCAATTTTAATTTTGATAAACATCTTTCGATTGAGGAAATGGGGCTCCAACTTTATTGACCTTATAATTGAGCCATCCCTGTCTTGACCATGATATAGTATAGCTCTGACACTCTCACACAGTTCCTTGACGCATGCAATGCTGTTTGTTGAAGGAAAAAAGAGAAGTCTTGGAATTAGGACAGATATTAGGAGAGAAGCTTACCGGAGAATCAAACTCGGGATATACGTTTTTCGATTTGAGTTATGAACCGAAGAGAAAAATTACTACTTATTATTAATGGTAAAAAAATTGTTGAAAACGTGAGCATAGGAAAAAGATAAACTGTGGGAGTGTGCATTAATCAAATATATTATTCTCTCATCCGGTTTAGAAAGAGTGTTCACTTAGCCATTTGCACACCCCTTAAGAAAAAAATACTAACTCTCAAGCAAAAAATATATAAGTTGACTAAACTATTCCTAATTAAATAGGTATTGGAATTTAGTCCCTTAACACTTAATAAGGGCAAATCTGAAAAAGTAAGGTTAATGTTTTCTTGATTTGTTAAGTGAATACTCTTTTTGAATCAAAAAATAAAAGACACTCGTTTTGAACCGGCGAAAGTATTTATAGTGATTTATAATGAAATTTAATTTATAAACATAAATTAAGTGGTAATGAAGAGGAATCAGTGGATCATTTGTTTTTCAAGTGTGCTTACTCTGCTATTGTTTTGGGGAAACTGCTAGCAGGCTGGCTTGGATATAGCAGGATTGCAATGGATGCTCAATCTCATGTGTTTAGAATGGTAATAGCAGGTAGTGTGTATTTTGTTTGGCAAGAGAGAAACAATAGGGTGTTTCAAAGCAAGCAAAGGGCTCCTGAGGTGCGTATAAGGCAAATCATACAAGATGTGCTGGTAAAAGGAAGTATGCATCCAAAACTCGCTAGTAGACTCGGCCAGTTGGGCTACTATCCCAGTTTAGTCATTAGCTTGTTTGGATAGTTGAAGCATTATTAGAGGTGTTGACTGTTGATGAATTGGACCATGAGACTTTTGTCCATGCGCCAGATTTTTTTTTTCCGTGATCTGTGTACATAACTCTACTTTTGGTTAATAAGACTCTTTATTTACCAAAAAAAATATAGATATAAAAATGGATTAAAATAAAAGCTAATAATATTATCGGGTGAAAGATGAACAATTCAATGCGTATCAATTAACTTAAATGAGGTATTCTTAGGGTATATGTACTGTGTAAAAATCTCTTAAATTAATTAACGGATAAATGTGCCGAATATATACAATTAGTTGATCTCTCAATTTTAGTCTAAAGTTGGTTGTTCATAACACATGCTTCATGCTCAAATATCTACTATAAGAAATAGAGTAACTAATTATAATGTTTACTCTAGCAGAGTCTAGGAGCACTTTTAGTAATTGTCACATCTAAAGAGTCTGTCCCCGTCATTCATATCTTATACGGAGTAAATGTTTCAAAATTCCCTTCCTCCCCTTGTTCCTTTTCCAACCAAAGAAACTAAAAAGAAGATGACTAGTCAGTCAAAACTTCCATTTAATCTTTTTAGATCTTCCAACGTCGGTATTTTGTAACTTCATGCAAAACTAAATTATGCCAAGAGAAAATTCGATTTATCAAGTTAATCTGATTTAGTTTTTAATTAGGTGGTACAATTTTTTGAATACCCAGTTAGAGAATGGAGTAAAGTGACAAACAAAAAAGGATATAGCATGTTGGGCCCAATTGGGTGGAGGAAGTCCATAAATTTTGGACCCTACGTGTTTACACTTTACACCAATATAGATGACAACGAGATTATCTTTCATACGATTTATAGCAGGTAATTAAATTCTACTAGATATCTTTAAGTTTGCTTTTGCGTATATGTTCTGTGCAGATTAACTACTGTTAAATATGGTCACACGGTGTATTTTTGATAATCAATTCTTACTTTTTAAATTTAAATTTGACAAATGTTTTGATATGTTAGCGGAAAAATTCTTTTTCCTCAACCGTGAAGTAATTGACGTCCATCGTTGACTTGGGCATCACCCCTCAATAAAAAGGAGGAAACGCTAACAAGAAGATTTTACACTTATAATACAATTAGGAAACAAACTACTTCAACTGTATAATATTAATAAATTACAGAAGATGAGCTATATTTATTTGCACCAAAATATCATTACACTCAGAATGTAGCTAGCTTTGGGCTACCCTATTCCTATACGAAACAACAACGCAAGCACCAATACCTAAACTAATAATTAAAAAAAATATTAGTACATAAAAATAAGGCACTGTGTTTGTCCTGGTATGACTAACAGTAGGTTCGCCGGAGTATGTCGATGGAAGATAAGGTAGTGAAGGAGTTGACGAAGGTACATATTTTCCTTTGTATTTAACGATAGCTGTGGTTGTCGTGTTATGATCATAGTCCATGTTAATGTAACTGGAATATTCTCTAGCAGCCATATAATAGTAGTCCGGCTGTTGGTTGGCCTCCAAAATGCAATCGATTGAATGTTGTGTCTTTATCTCTACATAGTCCACCATTGAACTCATTGGCTTTGTATGCCATCCATTTATTCCAACTATCGTTAACTTGTGATCTGCAATCCCAAAGACAAGAGTTTTGCCCACTGCAGCATTTATTAGTCGCAGTAGATAATTCTTCCCTGTCTCAACTTCAATCTTGAAAGTTTCTGTGAGATAAAACATAGCTATCAATTAATATTGTATTCCAATACCATAAAAAAAAGTGAAGGATCAAATGAACAATAAATGCTATACTATCAACTACCAAACAGAAAAGGAAAGACGTGCATGTAGAATCTTTTTCTTTGGTTTTCGAATTCACAGAATTTTTATGTAAAAAAATTTATAAGAGAAATCAATTAGTATTATATTGATTTCAACGATTAGTATCAGTGGTTAAATTCCTACCATTATTTGAGCAAGGATAAAGATCTCCCAGCTGACCGTTAATGGTGAAAGCATCGGAATTAGGAAGCTTGCCATCAGAGGCAATATATTCCGATATAATCTCATGAACATCTCGCTTCCACCACTGGCCTGTGAGTATCAAACAAAATGAAAATACGTTAAATAAAGCACTTGGACGTGTATGCAAGAAATTAAATACTACTAGTACGATTTAAACAAAATTAATTTATATTGATTTTTTGGAATTAATACCTAGAATGATTGGAATTTCTTCGTAAGGCTTTGGAAAAGGATATGGAGTTCCGGGCTTGGGATAAACGATCAGGGCACCGTGAACTGTGGCACTTTGCCACATATCTTTTGCATGCCACCACAATGTACCATCTACATCTTCAGATAATGTAATCTTTTTCCTAATTGAAGTGCCTGCTTCAATTAATTAACCATTGATATGTTGTATGATGCGGGTCTAATCTCAGGTGCCTGCCTCCACGCCTGCGTATCATTGAACATAACTAAAATTAGTATTGAGTCACGTACGTGTAGAGAGAAGAAAAAGAAGTTTAATTAGTAATATATACACTCACCATGAAATGGTAATGTTGTTTTTGCCTTTATTCTCAACATCTACGACCACGGTTTCTCCCCCATGAGCGTATATCATTGGTCCCGGGAATTGCTTGTTGACGGTGAGAATATTCTTTGATATGCAAAGCCTCTCGAAAGAATCTTCCTCAACCTGCATGTCATGCACGCAATATTAGTCACACAAAAAATAAAATCTAATTTTGAAAAAAAATTAAATGAAGATATTGTAAAATATTACTAATACCATAAAGTGATGGGAAAACTGTGCTGCTGAGGTTGTCGTAGTTTGAAGAACGCAATCGAGAAATATTATCAACACAATAAACTATTTTATAAGTTGTATCGCTTCAGCCATCATTTTCTATATCAGTGTGATAGAAAAAACTAGAGAGAGAGTTTGATGTATATAACAGTAACAGGGATTTGTATTGATTGAAAATAACCAAGTTACAACTGAAATTCTAATTAAATTACTGATAGATTTGAAAGGTTTACTCTTTTCTGTGTGAGAGCATGAGACCAAGCCAACGCCTTTATAGATACAAACAAAAGTCCTTTTTTGACACCCTTTCGACTATCGTAACCCATCAGCTAAAAAAGGGGCTCTGGAAAACTTTCCTAAAATGGATATATTCATAATGGAGTATTCGTTTTTCGTTTTATGTCAATTTCACACTCTATATACGACTCTCGCTTTCTAATTGGTTGTTTTTCTAGTATTAATTGTTTTATGTTTTTATATTAGTGTATCAGTGGTATTTGCTTCTCCTGATAGCTTGGTCAAGATAAAATTGACTAAAAGAAAAGAGTGAATGGAGTAAATAATAATACTAGCAGTTATTCCCTCCCAAATTTACAATCACTTTAACTAAAAAATAAATAAATTACTCCATCACTTTAGGAATTCAAGACTAAGACAATTATTTTCAACTGTATCCTTTATATAAGAATGCTCAATATTCAAGAAAAAAGATTAATACTTTTATTAAATTAGAGTAACTTAGTAAGCTATATACTCTGTATAATTTTTTTTAATGGGCGTGAAAATAGCTGAAACGACAGCTAAAATAGGATTGGGGGAGTATATATTACAGGAGTTTAAGTTATATATACTGAAAGTATAAAAAAATATTTACACAATAAGGTTATCAAAAAATATTTTTAAGTAAATCTCTTGATAAACATTTAGTATAGAACTGATAATTAACCTGCTATGACATGTTAAAATTTAATGATAATGTAAAAAATCTCAGTTGTTTAAACTTAAATCCTAAAATTATGAACCGCTACTATGTAGCCTTATTTATTAACCCCAACGACCTCATTAAGACGGTTGGAATGTGACATGTAAATGATATATTAAAGCTATGATCAGATTAGTGTATTCCCATCATATAATAGGTAGAAAAAAATAAGAGAAATAAATCAGAAGAAAGAAAATTCACATGCATACGACATTAATTAGTGTACTCTTATCAGAATCAATTTGATGTCCTCCCATAAATAGGTAGAATTGAAGAAGAGAATTAAATAGTAACAGAAAATTTCTAGAGTTGATATGTATTTAATTTCTAGCTACTATCAGGAATCACTTTTACTTCCTCTCTTAAGAAGGGGAAAAGAAGAGAAGTAAATAAGAAGCAAAAACTTTAATTTTCCTCCCATAAGAAGCAGAAATGAGGGGGGGAAATATGAAAATATCTTTTTATAGTATAAAATTTAACATAAGTTTCTGTCTCCTATGGGAACAAAATAACAAATTAGCAATGATATATGGTTGCGTGAAAGAAAGATGAAACCAGTTAATTTGATATCCAATAAATTCCCCATGAGTTTAAAACTTTCTCTACGATAATATATTTTCTTCTTTACAAATTTATGAAATTAGTTAATCAAACTATCCAACAGAATTCTAGAAATGAGTGTCAAAACAAATAATTAGTACATTTAACTTCTTACATGTAAAAATTTATGGACTTATCAGTTGGAAGTAATTATGATTCAAATATTAATAAAGGAGAAATCTACATTTTGTTGCCAAAGATTGCTGACCTGCACTAAAAATCCTGATTTTAGTACTCCACGAATTAACAATATTTATATAGTCCTCCCTCCAGTTCAAATTAAGTGACCACTCGGCCTTTTTCACGCTTACAATTAAGAAAATACTAACTTCTAATTTTTCAAGGCATTTTGATTAAATTATTTTAAATTAATAAGACTTTGCTTATTTATTGTCTTGAGTAAAAAGGGACATATCTTAAAAAATAAAGTTAATTTCTTTTTGAATTTGTAAATGAATCTTCTTCTCAGTTTCTTTGTATGGTTGGAGAAGGCACAAGGGGAGAAAGGAAAACTTTGAGACATTTACTCCGGATAAGATATGAATGAGGGTACAGACTCTTTAGGTGTGAAAAATGACTAAAACCGCTCATAGACTCTGCAGACTAAAATAAACACTACAATTAGTTACTCTATTTCTCATTGTCCTATTAGATATTTGAGCATGAAGTATGTGTTATGAATAACCAACTTTACACTAAAGTTGAGAGGTCAACTAATTGTATCCCGTACATTTATGCATTAATTTAACAACGTCGTTCATCATTTAAGATTAAAGAACAGTTGATCCACTCTTTGAACCAACTAGTCAACTACAATCCAAATTTGGTTTGGGGAATCTTCTAAAGAAGATATGAAATTACCAACGTATGATGTGTGTAATTAAAGGGATCCCTTCATCCTGCTATTTTATGTGTAGCAATTCATGAAGATTAAGATCAAGATGAATAAGGAAGAAGATGGAAGCTAGAAGCTTAAAGAAGAAGAAACATTCATACACAAGTAGAGAGAGAAATATCTTGTTTATTGATCTTACTTCATTGCTTTACAAGTATACAATCCAATGTATATATACACAATCTAACTAATCATAACTAACTAATTAATCACCTAGCCTAATGATCATTAACTGATCAAGGTACACAGCTTAACTAACATTTGAATAGTTAGTTACTAAGTTCCAATATAGATAGTTTAGTCCCTAAGTTTATATACTTTGTACTCCAACACTCCCCCTCAAACTAATTATGGGATATTGCAAAGATGTTGACCATACCTAGTTTGTTGCATAAGTAGTCATGTTGTAACTTTGTCAATCCTTTTGTTAAAATGTTTGCTGGTTGTTCATGAGTGGAGATGTATTGTGTGTTCACTATTCCTTGCATGATTTTCTCTCTTATGAAGTGACAGTCGATTTCAATATGCTTAGTTCTTTCATGATATACTGGATTGGCTGCAATTTGAATTGCAGCTTTACTGTCACTGTGAAGTGTTACAGGTTTCTTTTGATCAATACCAAACTCCTTTAATAAGCCAAGTAACCAGATAATCTCAGATACTATAGCAGCAATGCTTCTATATTATGATTCTGCAGAGCTTCTGGAAACAGTAGTTTGTTTCTTTGACTTCCATGTTATTACAGAATCTCCTAATTTAACAAAATAGCCTATTACTGACCTTCTAGATATAGGTCAAGATGCCTAATCAACATCATTATATGCAGTTAAGTCTAGATTCTTAGTGCTTGAGAGGAGAATACCTTGTCCAGGTTGATTCTTTAAGTATTTCACAATTCTGATAGCTGCATCCATGTGTGATTGCTTAGGCTCTTGTAGAAATTGGCTTAATGTCTGCACACTATAGGATATATCAGGTCTGGTCATAGTAAGGTATAACAGTTTGCCAATAAGTCTTTGATATAGACCTTGATCAGCCTGTGTGTCTTGAGACATTTGATTTATATGTTTTTCAGACTTTGATTGATTCCCATTATCTGTCTGGTTTTGTTTCTCCAGATACTCATCATATTCTCTGTTTGTAAGTGTGATATTAGTATCCATAAGTGTCATAGATGGCTTTGCTGCTATTAATCCAGTTTCAGCAATCAGCTCTAGTACATATGTCCTCTGATGCATTAAAATGTCTTTATTGGACCTGGCAAATTCAATGCCTAGAAAGAACCTTAGTTCAACAAGATCTTTGATCTTAGATGCCTTCTGCAGATTCTCTTTGGTTTCTTTGATTAATTGTAGACTACTGCCAGTTATTAACATGTCATATACATAGACTAATACAATGGTAATTCCTTTATCTGATCTTTTTATAAATAATGAGTGATCAAACTGACTTTGCTGAAACTTATATCTCATTAGTGCCTCAGTAAATTTTGTGTTCCATTGTCTTGGAGCTTGTTTTAATCCATACAAGGACTTCAAGAGTCTGTATACTTTCATCTCCCCTTGACTCTTGAATCCTTGAGGTAATTCCATATAGATTTCATCATATAGATCACCTTGTAAGAATGCATTATATACATCCATTTGATGCATATGCCATCCATTCATTGCTACTATTGACAAAACTGTTCTAACTGTCTTCATCTTTACTACAGGAGAAAATGTTTCTTGATAGTCAATTCCCTCTTTTTGGATGTAACCTTTTGCCACTAATCTGGCTTTAAATCTTTCAATATCTCCATTAGCTTTATACTTAATTTTGTAGATCCACTTACATCCTATGGGCACCTTACCTTGTGGCAGTTTGACTATCTCCTGTTGCACCCTATTTTTACCAAAGGCTAAACAAAGCACAACTTATGGAGCTCTGAAATGATTAATTATGTACAGAGTCGCCACCTAGCATTTAAGGTATACTAGGGTACCTATAAATTATTAATATATGCAGCTTAACATGGTCTACGAAAATAAGTGAGATTCTAGGTAAGGGTTCAAATTATTCCGAAGGGAAGGTGGTAGGCATCCTTCAGAATCCACAAATGTAGTTCCCGGCTGGACCAATTTAACTATACGAGGGATGTGTAAAAAGGCTTGATTATTATTTACAAAAACATTAATGGAATTTAGACTAAAGAATAACTAATATGACTATTCACGTAAATAATCATGCAATACGTATTTTATACATATGTGATATAATAATTATTTTTTTTAAAAAAAGTTATCTGCAACTTAGGAGCTTGGGTATGTGAAAAAGGTATAAGGAATGGACATGAAATTATTTTGCACTCAAGGTGAGTTAACTAATTTAACTAGCTAAGTATGTACACCTAATCAATTAATTATGAGAGTGCATTTTAAAACCTAAATATTGAGGCAAATCACCCTATTTATTTACTTAAGTGTGCTAAACTACTAAATTAAAACTCTAGCGAAACGTGATAACTATAAGAATATTAGCTACGAAAAATAATAATTGTCTAATGTTAATTTGTCTAAAACACATGAAATTTAAATCACATAAGCAGATCATAAATAAATACCACCAACCTGCACCCTAAAAAGTAAAGTTTCACTATATTTTATGCTTGCATAATTTAAGAATGTAAAAAAAAATATATAAAAAAGAGAATTTAAGAAGCTATTTGAACTTCTTTTGAGTGTCATCTTCAAAAGTAACTCCGGATGCCTGCATGAGACTTAATAAAAATGTTAGTAAGAGAATAAATAATTATCGGATGAATTAAAAAAAGTAATGAATAAACTTAAAATAAAAACCCGTCTTTGTACATGAAAGGCCTTGGAAATCGACGGAAATTTCTTCATCGGCCAGTGGGGGTGGTGCTCGTGGGGGTTTTTTTTTTCTGCCGGAGCTCCGACGGTGGGAGTTCGTCGGGGTTGGCTTGGCGGTGGAGAGAGGACAGCGAAAAATATTTAGGGTTTCGTAGAAGAGAGAGAGGGGCTGTCAGTTTAGAGAGAAAGAGCTATGTGTTCAAAATATGAAATCTGAAAATTGTGTTGTATGTGTGTGTCCAATCATTAAATTAACCCCACCCTTTTCTTATAATATAAACAAACATCTCTTTTTTGTCCAAAAATAATGAAGCCATACCCCTTTGTCCCCAACCCATCACCTCATGTTGTCAACTTTTTTTTAAAAAGGTGACGAGACCTTAACTTGATCGAATTTTTGCTCTGCATTTAAAAATTAACTGCTCTAATTTTTTCTGCACTGTCGGACTGCACTAAAATATAATTAATTAATACATGTATAAATATTAATGTGCAAGATATGAAAATGTATTGCTATAAAATTAAGAAACAATTATTAATTGCACGAAAATGGTAGTGTTACGCTATACATGTGCAAAATAATGATTCTTGAAAAATAACAATAAATTGATAAAATTCCCAAAGTAATGGTAATCATCAATAAATTGTTGAAAAGGTGTAAAAATGTGTAAAAAAATGTATTTCGTGCTCTTTAACGAATCAGGCCCCCCCAAAACGTTAATTTTAAGCACGTCGAGCCAAAATTAGGTGTCAACAACTTGTCCCTCTTCGACCGGAGACGATGAAAGGGTTTTCGGACGAAGACGTTGACATGTAACCTATTTTGGCTCGACAAAGAATTGCTAAAAGGATATGTACGGAGAAAGAAGGCAGACGTTGATAGAGCTTTGACAATACTCTCAGTCCGTCGGCAGGGTTGTGATAAAAAGAAGAATGATAAAAAGGAAAGGATTGTTCAGGGCCGAAAAATATTCGCGTACCCACGTCATCGCTTCCAAAATTGCCCCAGTATCGAGCTACGAGATGCTGGGGGGTGAAAGATTGTATACTTGCTGGGGAAAGAATAATTCTCGCCCTGATGTGACCGAACTCTGCATAGAGCTTCCTACATATCTCGCCAATCACGAGAATTAGGTCAATGTAGTTCGAAAGGTGATAACTAATGGACGTTTTTTTTTTAAGCCGGCATGATGCAATGCGTTTGAAGGGTATCTGAAAGTGATAATGCAATGCATGGGCAGTGTGTTTGCGAGCATTCGCAAAGTAATGATGCAATGTATGTGCAGTGCATCTGCGAACATACACAGGGCATTTAAAACAAACAAATGCAAGTACGGCGCAATGCGTCTGTGAGCATACGCAGGGGCATTTGAAAACAATAAAACAATGCAGGTGCAGTGCAATGCGGCTGCGAGCATATGCAGGGGCATTTGAAAACAATAAAGCAATGCAGGTGCGGTGCAATGCGGCTGCGAGCATACGCAGGGGCATTAAGAGAATAATAATAAAACAAGGCAGATGCGGTGCGATGTCTTATGCAGAAATTTTCAAAGGGCGGTGCGCGGCCCGTGCAACATATGAAAGGCGGTGCTCAGCCTTATGCAGAAAATTGAAAGGGCGGTGCGCAGCCCAGGCAAAAATTACAAAAGGGCGGTGCACAGCCCATGCAACATATGAAAGGCGGTGCTCAACCTTATGCAGAAAATTGAAAGGGCGGTGCGCAGCCCAGACAATATATGAAAGGCGGTGCTCAGCCTTATGTAAAAATTACAAAGGGCGGTGCGCAGCCCCTGCAACATATGAAAGGTGGTGCTCAGCCTTATGCAGAAATTACAAAAGGGCGGTGCGCAGCCCATGCAAAAATTACAAAAGGGCGGTGCACAGCCCATGCAACATATGAAAGGCGGTGCTCAGCCTTATGCAGAAAATTGAAAGGGCGGTGCGTAGCCCAGGCAACATATGAAAGGCGGTGCTCAGCCTTATGCAAAAATTACAAAGAGCGGTGCGCAGCCCTGCAACATGTGAAAGACGGTGCTCAGCCTTATGCAGAAATTACAAAAGGGCGGTGCGCAGCCCATGCAAAAATTACAAAAGGGCGGTGCACAGCCCATGCAACATATGAAAGGCGGTGCTCAGCCTTATGCAGAAAATTGAAAGGGCGGTGCGCATCCCAGGCAACATATGAAAGGCGGTGCTCAGCCTTATGCAAAAATTACAAAGGGTGGTGCGCAGCCCCTGCAACATATGAAAGGCAGTGCTCAGCCTTATGCAGAAATTTCAAAGGGCGGTGCACAACCCATGCGACATATGAAAGGCGGTGCTCGGCCTTATGCAAAAATTATAAAGGGCGGTGCGCAGCCCCTGCAACATATGAAAGGCGGTGCTCAGCCTTATGCAGAAATTACAAAAGGGCGGTGCACGGCCCATGCAAAAATTACAAAAAGGCGGTGCACAGCCCATGCAACATATGAAAGGCGGTGCTCAGCCTTATGCAGAAAATTGAAAGGGCGGTGCGCAGCCCAGGCAACATATGAAAGGCGGTGCTCAGTCTTATGCAGAAATTTTAAAAAGGGCGGTGCACAGCCCATGCAGCATTAAAGGCGGTGCGCAGCCTTATGCAGAGATTTCAAAGGGCGGTGCATAGCCCATGCAACATGTGGAAGGCGGTGCTCAGCCTTATGCAGAAATTTTAAAAGGGCGGTGCACAGCCCATGCAGCATTGAAGGCGGTGCGCAGCCTTATGGAGATGCAGTGCAATGCGGCCGCGAGCATACGCAGGGGCATTTGAAAAATAAATAAAGCAATGCAGGTGCGGTGCAATGCGTCTGCGAGCATACGCAGAGCATTTGAAAAATAATAAAGTAAGGCAAATGCGATGCGGAATAATAATGCAATGCAGGTGTGGAAGGTAACGCCTTTGCTTCGGCGCGAATGAAGTGCAGAAGGTAAGGTCCTTGGGCCATGAAATGGTGCCTTTAAGCGATGAGAATGATGCCTTTAGACTATGACGCCATCGGTGTCCTATTGTGGGGCTGGACGAGCCAATGCAGTGTCCTATTGTGGGGCTAGACGAGCCAATGCAGTGTCCTACTGTGGGGCTGGTCGAGCCCGTGTCTTTTCTCTCGAAATACGCCATTGGTGGAATTTTTGAGGGCCCCCTCAAAAATTCTGTCCCAGTTTAGAAAACAAACAAAAATTTGCATACTTCCCGCGAAATGCGATGTGCACTTGCGGTTTTTTTTTTTTTTTTTTTTTTTTTTTTTTTTTTTTTTTTAAGCTACTCAAAAATGTTCTCCCAATTTCATGCTTCAGCGGAGAAATACGAGGATCTTTCATGGTAAGACCAGATGTCGATACCTCGTAGAGTTAGTAACAACACAACAACATTGAACTATATTTACTGTGCAACGATAAAAAAACAAAATTAAGAAAAAAAATAACAAAATCACGAAAGCAAAATCCAGCAAAATTGTTTTTTTTTTTAATAATAACAATGATTGATATAACATGCCTCAACTTCAGTTGGTACCAACAATTAGTATTGTGCATAAGAATTCACCATTATTTATCGTCCAACAAATCAAGATCGACTTATTGATAATTCCTACAGCTTCAAGTGGTACCTCAGACATACCTAAGGATCGACAAGATTGGTTCATTTTGTTTCAAACAAAGACTTTGAACTATACCTATCTTCATGTTTCAAGTGCCCTCACCAGAAAGAAAGTCTCTTTTCACACGTATTCAGTATTTTTGAACTTTGGGACGTCTAGTGAAGTACACTCAAACTGAGAAAGTTGTTCAATGCTTGCAATTGTGATACCATAAGCTTGGCCGTCATGTAAGTATCCACTAATGACAGAAAACTTAGCATAGGATCACGTAGGGCTTGTTATGGGGTTGTAATGTAAGCTTGGGAAAAGGATAGGATATTATTTGGGTAAGGAGTGACTAATCCTTCCCTAAGCGTTTCACTATGTCTGTGCTTGGTATTTGTGTGCTCTAACGCTGCTCTACTTTGTTTTATTGTCCCTTTATTTTGTACTTGTGCGACCTCTTTTGCAAGTTAAAGCTCCATTTTTTTTTTTGAGTTTAGGGTTGCATGCCCGAGACTCTGTGGGGATTAAGAGAATTGACCTGGGTTGTATGCCCGAGGTCTTGATACTAATTCCGGGTTGTATGCCTGAGTGTGAAAAATAAAAATAAATAACGGGTTGGATGTCCGAGATCCCGAATGACTGATTTTTTTTTTTTTGTATGTGCGGGCTCCTTCTTGCTTTGGAGGTCATTCTTAGCCTTTGTTTTGCTGGGACGGTCGAATCCCCTTTTTTTTTTTTTTTTTTTTTTTGAAGCTTCAGCTCAGATCTCTATCCGCAGTTGCACGTTTTTTAGTACGCTCAGGGAGGTTGGGCCAAGAGAGAGATAGTGCATATAAGCACTCAGAAATGGTATAGGCTTATGATGTGGTGGTCAAAGAAAAGGCTTTAGGCTCAAAGGGGAAATGCTAAGGATAATGTCATTTGGTAGGCTAGAAAGGCTCAAACGGGTCAAAGAAGGCCTACGATCCTTTTCTATGCTGAGTATTACTCATAATTTCGCCTCAACAGACATTCATGCCAAGTTCTAGATCACAATGCAATGCAATTGAACGCTATCTAAAGCTCACCACACAATGCACATGAAACAATGAGGTTGGTTTTGTTCTTGTCTTACAAGCATGCAATAGAATATTTCAAGTGTCACTTAAGGTGTGAATGAGAGGTACCAAAAGAATCTATGGTTTACCACAAAGTCAGTCCTCTCTATCTTATTGATTATCACTTGTTTATTTCATATGCACAATCCTAACTGTGTTGGTACCAACCAAGTCAAAGATATGAATCTAATTTTATTTTTTTTGTATTTTATTTTTAATAGGGGTACCGAACCGAAAAAGGGTTGCCTACGTATCTCATCTTAGATGAGAATCAGGTGCGCGTAGTTCGTTCAGATAAGATAGACAGAAAGAAATAAAATATTTTTGTGATTTTTCAAAAATAATTTTTTTTTTGTGATTTTTTAAATAATGAATACCAAACCCAAAAGGGCTGCCTACGTATCTCATCGAAGAAGAGAATCAGGTGTGCGTAGTTCTTGCAGAAAGGATAGAAAGAAATAAAATATTTTTTGTGATTTTTCAAAGTAAAGGATTTTTTTTTATTTTTTTGAATAATGAATTTTTTTGTGATTTTTTGAATAATGATTTTTTTTGTGATTTTTTGAATAATGAATACCGAACCCAAAAGGGCTGCCTACGTATCTCATCACAGAAGAGAATGAAGTGTGCGTAGTTCTTGCAGATAGGGTACAAAATGCATGATTGAAGAAAAAAAAACATTTTACAAAATGCAGGGTTCAACACAAGTCAACTAAAAATAGTTAGATAAAGTGCTAAGGTAGTGCAAAGCAAATAACAACAATATTTATTTAAAAATAAAAACATGTAACAAATAAAGAGTATGTGAAAAATGAAAAGAACGTTCGAAATAAAGGATAAAATTCAACCTAGCTAAAAACAATTGCAAAATGGAATGTACAGTAACCTAGGAATTCTAAGAGTTGGTTTTCCTATGACACAAGGCTCTCCCAAGCGGACAACTTGGGAGTGGAAAGTCCGTGGCCGTCGACTGCACCGCCGATCGACTAAATCCACAAGATCGATCCAACTAAAAGGGTAATTTAGTAGTGCACGGCCGCGAACCGCGAAACCGCTTTAAGTGTGTGAATTTGTGTGAATTTTCCAGGAGTGGAGGAAATATGAACGGAATGCCATTTTATATAAACCGATAACACATATGAATATTAATATAAAACCACAAAAAGATAGCAATTAAAGAGAAACAGTAAAACCAAGATGCATAATTTACAATAAAGTAAAAAATGAGTATGGTAAATAAAACTTGTTAGTAAAAAAAAGGCAATAATACAGTGTATGAAAAAAAAAGCAGATATGTACGTAAACAAATAAGGGAACAAGGGGAAGGATATACATGACGAATAAATACAGGCAAGTAAAATAATAAACAAAAACTCAAATAAAGATAACATACCTCGAATAACAAATTGAGTCCATATGGTTAGAACCTAAGTGTCCCCAGTGGAGTCGCCATGTTGTTGCACCCTATTTTTACCAAAGGCTAAACAAAGCACAACTTATGGAGCTCTGAAATGATTAATTATGTACAGAGTCGCCACCTAGCATTTAAGGTATACTAGGGTACCTATAAATTATTAATATATGCAGCTTAACATGGTCTACGAAAATAAGTGAGATTCTAGGTAAGGGTTCAAATTATTCCGAAGGGAAGGTGGTAGGCATCCTTCAGAATCCACAAATGTAGTTCCCGGCTGGACCAATTTAACTATACGAGGGATGTGTAAAAAGGCTTGATTATTATTTACAAAAACATTAATGGAATTTATACTAAAGAATAACTAATATGACTATTCACGTAAATAATCATGCAATACGTATTTTATACATATGTGATATAATAATTATTTTTAAAAAAAAAAGTTATCTGCAACTTAGGAGCTTGGGTATGTGAAAAAGGTATAAGGAATGGACATGAAATTATTTTGCACTCAAGGTGAGTTAACTAATTTAACTAGCTAAGTATGTACACCTAATCAATTAATTATGAGAGTGCATTTTAAAACCTAAATATTGAGGCAAATCACCCTATTTATTTACTTAAGTGTGCTAAACTACTAAATTAAAACTCTAGCGAAACGTGATAACTATAAGAATATTAGCTACGAAAAATAATAACTGTCTAATGTTAATTTGTCTAAAACACATGAAATTTAAATCACATAAGCAGATCATAAATAAATACCACCAACCTGCACCCTAAAAAGTAAAGTTTCACTATATTTTATGCTTGCATAATTTAAGAATGTAAAAAAATATATATAAAAAAAAGAATTTAAGAAACTATTTGAACTTCTTTTGAGTGTCATATTCAAAAGTAACTCCGGATGCCTGCATGAGACTTAATAAAAATGTTAGTAAGAGAATAAATAATTATCGGATGAATTAAAAAAAGTAATGAATAAACTTAAAATAAAAACCCGTCTTTGTACATGAAAGGCCTTGAAAATCGACGGAAATTTCTTCATCGGCCAGTGGAGGTGGTGCTCGTGGTGGTTTTTTTTCTGCCGGAGCTCCGACGGTGGGAGTTCGTCGGGGTTGGCTTGGCGGTGGAGAGAGGACATTGCCACATCTACATTTCCCATGGACATAGGATTAGCAATTAAAGATCCAGATGTTGCTGCTATGGACTTTTTCCCTTCATCATTGGTTACCATACCATAGGCTTGGTTTAAACTAGGCATAGGACACATCAACAATATTTGACTCCTTGCTTGATTGTAGCTTTCATTTAGTTCCATAAGGAATTGAAACAACTTCAATTTTTGCAGATGAATCACAAACTCTTTAGACTTATCACAGTTACAACTAGGTATTGGAATTAGTGCCTCAAACTCTTCCCATAAACTCTTCAACTTAGAAAAATAAGCAGACACAGTAGTTGTACCTTGTGTGAGGGTTGCTATCTCTTTATGTATATTAAAGGTCCTTGATCCATCAATCTTATTGAATCTTTCATATAGATCTTCCCATACTCGTTGTGCATTTGTTGCATACATGATTCCTCCTAACATATTCTTCTCAACTGATCCCATTATCCATGATAAGACAATCGCATTCACTCTTTCCCACCTATTCCATAATGCATCTGGGAAGTTATCTTTACTGCACAATCCATCAATCAGCCCTACTTTGTTCCTTCCAAGAAGAGCAAGACGCATTGAATTATACCAGATTGAATAGTTCTCCACACCAGTTAGTTGAAATGATATGATTTGAATTCCACTTTGATCAGCAGGAGACAGAAACATCGGATGATTATAATCAATCTTCACTCCTTGAGTTCCAACATATTGTATAGATCCACCACTTGGATCTGGCTGAGCATTGCTCTGAGTATTATTGTTGTTAGCTTGAGAATTGTTAGCATTGTTTATAGATACATTAGGCATATCTTCCATTGCCATTGATGAACACTGTCAAACCTTGAAGTTCTTGACACAGATTTGTTTTGCGGAACTTAATTGGTTTTGAATCGATCTTAGTCGTTAGTAATCACGACTTAGGCTCTGATACCATGCTATTTTATGTGTAGTAATTCATGAAGATTAAGATCAAGATGAATAAGGAAGAAGACAGAAGCTATAAGCTTAAAGAAGAAGAAACATTCATACACAAGTAGAGAGAGAAATATCTTGTTTATTGATCTTACTTCATTGCCTTTACAAGTATACAATCCAATGTATATATACACAATCTAACTAATCATAACTAACTAATTAATCAGCTAGCCTAATGATCATTAACTAACCAAGGCACACGGCTTAACTAACATTTGAATAGTTAGTTACTAAGTTCCAATATAGACAGTTTAGTCTCTAAGTTTATATACTTTGTACTCCAACACATCCTTAATCGGAGATTTCATATTCGAGTACTGAGAATGGAGAAACTCCTAATAGGCGGCCTCCTTAAATGAAACTTACGCAACACAACTTCAAATTTGTTGGGCCAGTAAATTCCGAATACTAGATGGTTATCCCGAGAAAATGAAATTACAAGAGATTCTTTAATTCCTTGAAAATGTTGAATGGCCAAAATCCCACATCCGTTTCAAACCATAGTTGAAGCCAGCACTCTGTATGTTATTCCAATTATATATCAACATGATTTTTATAGAGTCACCAATTATATTACCAAATAGAGTAATTTTACGTACTACATATTAATAATGTTGTTAAGCAGTCGTTAGCCGGGGAAAGTAATATAAAAGTTAAAAGTTAAAATAGTTGTAAGGAAAATAATTTTTGAAAGAACATAATTATTGACAAATGGTCTTGGGGGCCCACATTACATTAGTTTAGTATCAGGGGCAGATCAATAAACTGGAAACCTAAAGCAAAACTTCAATGAGAGTCTTTAAGCTTCTTGAGTTCTTGTTAAAACAAATAACAAAAAGTCATATATAATTTTATTTCAAACCTATTTTTCTAACTTTTTGATATGTTAAAGTTTCAATCTATCTCTTAATTGAGTTTTGAATAATCGAATTCATATTTTTAATTGATATTTTAAATTTTAGTAAGTAATTAAAAAAATATAAATCTATGAAGTAAAAATACCAATAATAATAACTTTTTGATGCAAAATAATAAAAAATAAATTAATGAAACCTGGTTCAACAAGCAGATAACTTGATATTACTTTTAATGTTGTAATATTCTTGATGTGATGCTTGAAAATTTGAGGGGGGAAAAACAAAGAGAGTTCGGCAATTTACGTTGGACTCTCTTGTTTTAACAAAAACTTATTTTTGAGATTTGGAGAAAGGCCAAGGGAATATAAAAGATCAAAAGAGTAGTACATGTTTTTTTAAAGAGAAATGTTAAAAGGGACAAAAATACTGTGCGTCCATTGATGATGTTGGTGTATCAGTAATGTGACAAGAAAATATTATTCACACCTATGGTATAGAGAGTGATTCCCAAAAAAGATCACGGTCTTACATCTCTATAACAACGCACTATAACAATATTTCATTATAACAATCAAGTTTTTTGTCAAATCGATTTTTTCTATTATATTGTACCTCCTTACAATAACTTTTTTTTTTTAAAAAAAATCTATAACAATACATTCTTTGTTGAATTACCCTTTTATAGCAGCTTTACTCAAATATGAACCTTGAAATAATCATTATTATCACAAGAGGTTACACCCTGTAATTACAGAGTTACTTTTTAATTTATTTCTTTTTTATTTTATTTTATTTCTTTTCTTTTTAATTTATTTTTAAATTATATTATTTAATTTATTTTCTATTTTATTTTAATTTATTTTATTTTCTAATTTTTATTTCTATTAATTAATTTATTTTTTATTTTTACTTTTTAATTATTTTTATTTTTTAAAAAATATATTTTTCTTTTTATATTATTTATATTTCATTTCCTTTCTTTTCATTCCCAACCTTTACTTCTTGTGGTTCCATGCAATTGCTCATTTTTTTTTATTCATTTAGCATAACCGTATTATTATTCTAATTTTTGAAACTACATCTCTTAATATTAGAAAGAATGAGTCATTAACAAACTTGACATATAATGAGTGACATTATTAAAGTAGAATTTCGTTATGAATGTGGTTATAAACTTATATTTTTCCTTTCTTTTGAATTATAGGAGTATTTACTTATATTACGTTGGAACTTACTTATGTAATGTTGGAATTTGACATAAGAGTATTATGTTAAAAATAATTTGGATTTTGAATTTAAGTTATATTTTCGACTTTAATTTATTTGCTTTAGTACTATTGACTTGTTATTTCACATTGCTTGTTGTTTATTTTTCATTTATAATTGATAGAATTTTTGTTAAACATTTGAATAATATTGTGGCATTATATTTATAATTTATTTTTCAAACATCAAATCCCATGATGTTCTCACAAAAAAAAGTATGCTTTTAAGTTTTATAATCAATTAAAATAAAAATATTATTAATTCTAAATTATATATCAACTATTTTTTACAATATTAGTTACAAATATATGATTATTAATTAACATATTTTCAAGAAACAATGTGTTATTTTATAGCTAATTTAATATCATTTATAAAGGCAAATATTTTTTAAATATTAATTTTAAATTTTTATAGTTAATAAGTTTTATTTTTAAATTAAACTAACTGTGTAATTACACTTGTGCAACCAAACAACATGCTTGTAATTACACTGTAATTACATTATGACAAACAAACATGTCATTGTAATTACAATACTGTGTAATTACTAGGGTAGTAATTACACCAATTCCAATTACCAGGTGGCTTTCCAAACAGACCCTTAGTAAAGTCAGTAAACTAATTTCTCACTTGAAGATAATTGAACGTGGTCCACATTGTCCAGAAAAAAACTTGGCTAGATCCACCGGATCATACCAGAAATCCTAATTGATATGCCATGCCATCTGAGGCGCACACCAAAAGAAGAACTGCCAATGTCAAAGGGAAGGAAATAACAAAGATTCCGCCATCGGTCAACATGTGTGTGGGTCTCATAACTGGAATAGCGTTTCAATGACACCTCGTGTACCAATTATGAATGCAAAACACGTCTTTCAATTGTTCAGTTATCATTCTAGCTAACCATGATTACATGATATATATATATGTCTAATTTAATTTGTCAATTGTCACTAATTTGATTTCGTGCATAAACCAATTAAGAGAATCAATTAACGGAGGAATCATAGTTTACGTTTGAAGTAATTATCGGGTTTGATTTGCTTAGTTGGTTAATCATAATGACCAAGGAAAAGAATTTTAAAAATTGAAGAACTAGAGTGCTTTTAACTCTTTGAAGATAGAAAACTAAGTTTAAAGTATAATGAACAAGGGACCTGGATCTCTATTGCTAATTCCAATTGAACATTTTATTTGTTTCTGACAAGACACTGGCTAACCTTCCCTCTGTCTCAATTTATGTGACAAACTTTTTTTTAGTCCGTCCCAAAAGAATGTCACCTTTATATAATTAGAAAAAACTTAACTTTAAAATTCTCATTTTACCCTTAATGAAATGATTTATAGTAATACATATATAAATCACACAAATGTCTAAGGTTTTTTTTAGACCACAAATTTCAAAAGTCTTCCTTTTCTTTTTTAAATTTGTGCTAGTCAAATGGTGTCACATAAATTGAAGTGTATATATTTTAAGACTACATAGATTCTGGGTAATTTTCTTTACATTGCTTGTTACATTTTAGTGGTACAGGAAATGTCATACAGAATATTGAGAATGACCGATAAGGTATTCAAAGATTACACTAAATTGTTACATTTCCAGTTCCAAGTAGATGTGGCACCAAAGCAATTTTCCTTTCTTTTAATCCAAACGCCAAACCTGCAATCAGCATGAAATGGTGAATCACTAGTAATCGCTTGTAATAAACCTGTGATCAACATAGCTAAAGAAATATGCATTTAACCTGAATTTTTCCATCAGTAGAACCAGCAAATATCATTTCTCCATCTTTATCCACAGCTAAAGATGTAATTCTAGTCTGTCCACCACTTCTCATCTTAATGGAAGTCATCTTTGTAACTCTTTCTTGCAGCCATACCTCTAAGATCCCAGATTTTGTGGCAGAAAATATGAAGTCACTGTTTATTGCAATTCGTTGGATGTCTGAACCGGTTGACAGTGATCCAATGACTGCCTTGCTAGGGAGTGAAAATACCTTCACGAGCCCGTTTATTGGACGAGAAGCAGAAATCATGTCATTCTAAAACGTTTTTATGGAAGTAAAATGGCTATCAATGAGAAAATGCTTATACCTTTCCGGATATTCCATCAACTGAGGAACCACCAGCGAAAACAACATTCTTTTGAACTTGAAGGGAATATATATTCTGTTTTCCCAACAATTTCTTGGCACCAGCATAAAATGTTGTTGACGTTTGAGATCTTAAATCAACTTCCTGCCATTAGTTTAATATGCTTATCAAACTTTAATCCAAAACTGGAAATCTTTGGTTTTCACTGTCATGTCATTTGTCTCAATCAAGAATATGACATCAACAGAGAATGTAGGAAAAAATCTCCCTTCTTGTTCCTATATAACCTACTCATGAAATGGACAAAGTATTACCTGGATACTATAGCCTGTGCATCCACAATAAAGCTTATCGCCCATAATGGCAAGGCACTTAACATATTTTTGGAAGTTTACATGCTTGGGAACCCCTGACCAATTATAAACCTGTAAAAGTTGAAGTTTAATGAGTCACTTGCACTAGGTCAAGGTCTCATTAAAGATGATGTTATCTATTTTACTGGATAAACATTCATTTTGAAAAAAATCCAGCCTGCTGACCTTAACTCCTGTTGCTTGGGATGCGAAGCATGCAAAATGAGTGTTAGCTATCAACTCAAGCACCGGCTCCTTAACATCATGAACCTGAAGACAGTGGATTTCCTCTTGATTTATAGCCCAAACCTACAAGATTACAAGGCTATGTTATTTGCTTTCTGCCTTCTCCAGAAATTAATTGTAAAAATTAAGCATTTCTTAATTGATTCTTCTTCTACTTTGTATAATACAGATCAGACTTGAAACTAGGTGACATTTTCAGATATTGGTACATCAGCACTTATTCTCTAATTATATAGGATTACAATCATATCTTTTCTACGTACTTCGTTGTTAGAAGGAGAGCTTACCCGGATTGTTCTGTCCAATGAACCACTATACAGTTTATCACATGAAGATGAAACATAAAGGCACGTAACTGCCTTTGTGTGCTCACGAGTTTCATGAATTAACCGAGGAACTCTTTTTCCAGTTTCCCAGACCTGAACAGAGAAAGATCTACAATTTGGAGAAAAGTAGTAGTAGAAGAACAGGAACCATGGCTGCTTAATAAAGAGGCCCTTACCTTAATGGTTCCATCGGAATGACTGCTAATGAGCCGACTTCTTATGTGGATCAGACAAAGAACTTCTCCATTCATCGAAACATCCATCTCAGGACATTCAGAATAGCACCATAATTCTGCCTGCGTTTCTAACTATTAGGAGTTAGGACCTATAAAAAATAGGGCTTCTTTCATTTTTGGCCCATCGGCCAAAATTAATTACTGGGCTAGCCAAAGTATACGAAACATATACACTGGTTATGTATATGATAGTGTATAATATGTGTATATTATTGTATATGATATGTATATTGAATGTATATTCTTACTTAATATACATTTCCTTATGCAACTATAACTTATTAGCATAGAAATTACTTACAGCATCAATACATGGCAAGTTCATCAAGGTTTTCATTATATCACTGACCGCTGTAGAGTACTTTTTAAGTTTCCTCAAGTTTTTGCACAAACATTTGGCATATATTCCCAGTTCGCTAAGTGCACCTTGTAACATAAAGATCAACCACCAGTTATGAATAAAATCTTAATATCCTGTTTACATACTTGCTAAGTAGCCAATCTTCCACCTTACCTAAATCAATAATAAAGCCTCTCAAAGCAAGAGCTGCCAAGATCTTCTCCTCGAGATTCTTTGTTGACTGCAGCATTTGTATAAATTGCTCGAGCAAGGACTTACGAGCAACGTCTCTAATTCCAGTATCGGGAAAGTTATAGAGCATATGAATTAGCCATGTTGCTATGATAAAGGAAGATCTTGCTATCTCCATGGAGGTGCTCTTAAGGCATTCGTCTAAAGCTTTGAATATTAATCCTTTCTCATGGTTGCAAAGAACAAAAGCCATTCTATTTTCCCAAGAACTCAGCGCTTTTTCTTCCTCTTCCTATAAACCAGGTGTTCAGTTAAGATTACTGCTTGCACAAATTACAAAACAATAAGGGTTTGTTTAAATTTTGACCCATCGGCCGAAATTAATTACGGACATTAACCAAAATATATAAACCACATACACTGATTATGTATATTTATGTATTTTATATGTAAATTTTTTATACATTATGTATATTATATGTATATCTTTACTTATCCATAAACACAACTAAATAGCTGAAGAACTTCATACCATTGTATTTGTGATGTCATTTTCAACTGCTCTTTGCCTCTCTTCTTTCATCGTAGCATTATACCGCTGATTAAATCCTGCAATCCTGAGTAGGCGGGCTTCAAGAAATGACTTACCAGAGTTAGTCATATGCCCGGAAAGAGATAACAAGGCATCAAGAGCCCTGAGCTGAGACGCAGGAAAGTCCTTTTTGTGAAGTGCTTCAATCAATGACTCTATTGATTCTTCCCGGTATATGCTCATTTTCCTAGGCTCAACCTGAATCAAATTTCTCTTATGAAATTTTTATTCAACAGAGTGGTTGAAAATATTTCAAAAATAAATGGAACAGACCAGAAGGTCAAGCTGCAAAAGAAGAGGAGCAATGGTGGATTTCTGCTCCATTGAAGCCATCTGTAGACAGACAAGAAGAGCGTGCATTGTACTAAATGCTCCCTCATCCTTAATTATCTGCAGAATCTGGTTGCACAATATTCTCCTGCAATTAGTAAAGAACAAACATCTTTCATGAGTCCAAATCTGGAGGGATCACTTTATGATAATTATAACCAAAGATTGAATACAACATTTAAAATTTAATTTCGAAAACCAGATAAGCGTGTACTCCCTCCGTTTCAATTTTAGTGTCTTAGATGGAAACTAGGAACAGAGTTTAAGAAAATAAGGAAGACGTTTGTATCTTGTGATTTTAAACATTCTAACTAGAAGGTTGGAATTAGAGAGTTACCAAATACGGTAAGAGGCATTCTTTTTTAAACACACTAAAAAGGAAAGTACGACCGTTAAATTGAAACAAAACGAGTATTTAAATAAGTAAGTCAAAGGTGATTTATAGACAAATATTGAAAGAATAGAGTCATGTTTGTTTAAGTACCTGCTTAACAAAACTAATTCATAAAGAAGATCTATGCATGTGGCTTTCACGCTATCGCTTCCTGTGTGAATTAACTCAAGAACAGGGGATAACTCAATTCTACTAGCTATTGTATTTCTGCAACTCTTATCAGCCCGAATACAGCATAAAAGTATGCATACGATGGACTCTCTTCCATTTTCATTTTCTAGGCACTTCAGCAAGGCAGGTATACCATTTTCTGATATAATCTGCATAGCATTGAATGATCTGTCACTCTCACCTCCTCCAGTAATAATTTGTTCGAGCAACACAACAGAAGCTTCCTTTGGTCCTATTGTGAGCTGAAAATCACTAGAATCCTCATTTCTGTTTGAGATAATAATCTGAGTAAGAGAGGGTACGAAATTATGAGCTGAAAGTTGAGAGAACGATGGTCTGAGTAGGTAAATAAGAACTGCTGCTTCAGCAAGACCGTCTTTCAATAAAGTTGCTAGGCACTCAAAATCAGAGTCCACACTTGTGAGGATCTCGCCAACGCTATCCTCTGCATAGAGTAGCTCGGACAAAACATAAATTGTTGTCCTTAAAACTTCCCTCTTTGAGGAAGCTGATAATACCTCTACAAATCCGTTCACTATTGTTGGTGTGGATAAATAGGAGTGAACTCCTTGAGATCGATCAAGTTTCGAGTCATTCCATATCTTTGCTATAGTCAATATGGCTTGTTCACATTCTTGTAAGTCCTCTGAAGTGCACAGACATGAAACATAAGGTTTTAAGCCATTGATAATTGCTTCGGTTGCTGCTTGAGAAATTACACTTGTAGGTGACATTGATACAGCTGCTGCTCGCATAAATCTTCGTGATCTTTGTTCGACGATTTCCTCTATACGACTATGATTAGGATAATTAAATGTCGGAGATGGAGTAGATTCAGATGACCTTTCTCTTGAAGACGGAATGCTTAAATAACTTTGTGGTGTTGCTGAGTATGAAAACTCCTGAGCTAGGTCAGGGTGTTGTTCCCTCCAAGAGGTTATCAGTCTCTTCAGGACATAGTTGGTTTTAGGAAGAGTAGCTGCAGATAAAGACTGCCTTGTAATGGGACACGTTGTATTACCTGTTGGTTTTTAACAAAGAAACTTAAGGAAATAACAGAGAAACTAAGAGAAAGATACTTGCTATGCAGTCAAAGGGAACTATTTTATTTAGCTTTGTTGAGCTCTTTCAGTAACAAAAACAGTAAAAAGATAATCATTTCCTAGCCTAGAATATCTCCACAAAAAAAACTAAATCTTACTACAGTCAAAAAGCATAATTCTAACACTACCTCTATTCATCCATTCCTGGATGGCTTTCCCTTCATATGTTTGACCAGTTTCAAGGGTGACAGGATCATTGAATATCTGTCCAGTTATTGGACAGACAAAATCTTTTGGTGGCCTTGATGGATTAATCGACTTATCCGACAATGGAAGAGAAATGCAGCTGTGACTTCCTTCATCACTATCACTCGGAGAGCTGTCATTGTTTCGAAGAGATTTAGAAAAATTCAATCACCTCCAATATTAGCATGTGACTTGTACAGACGTACCCTTTTTCTAAGGATTGACTAAGGCTCCGCCTTCGAGCATTTCTTCTCCCCACAGTCTCATGTTGCAACTGCATGAGTAAATAACTATCAGAGCAGTCTCATAGATTCAGGTCTGGGAACCATTGGTAAAACAAAAAAAGAGCTTTTTTCATTTTTGGCCCGTCGGCTGAGATTAATTATGGGCGCTAGCCAAAATATACAAAACATATACACTGATTGTGTATATTATATGTATATTTACGTATATTGTATGTATATTTATATTTAATGTACAAAACCTATATGTTTTCTGGCTATTATTCTTTTGAGGGGTCCAAAAAGTAATTATCCTAAAAAATAATATCAGATAAGTGGGGATCTGAAACATACTGTCCTTTCTTCATCTGAGTCTGCTGAGCTATTTTTTAACTCTTGGGACAAATGCAAAGAAGTAGAACTTGAGGAGTCCTTAACACGCCCGGAAAAGAGGCGTAATACAGCTCCACTTTTCTTCGAGGGGGTATCTGATCTTTTTGGTGAAGGCTCTTGTGAAGGAGTTCTAGGGGAATCCACTTTAGGGGAGTCCATGGAAGGGAAGGCCTTGGGAGATTGCCTTTGGTTTGTACTAATATTCTTGACTTTGGATGAATTGTTTTCTTGATTCTTTTTATTTGATGCAACGTGTACATAAGGCTCAGGGTCATAATCTTCTTCATCCTCCTCAGGAATTCCTTTCTGAGAATGACAAGAAAGAGCAGTACTTGAATAAACTCAGTACCACGAATTATCACCAATTCATAATGTAACAAGATGTAGCATAAGTTAAAGGGAAAAAAACTAACTAGTGGATCCCAAGCCGTGGAGTCCTCCTGATTATGGGTCGACGAAGAAGGATTCATATTCATTCTGCTAAAATCCAAAGGATTAGAAAGAAAAGTTTTGACATTTTCTTTTTACAGTGCTCATAATCCATAATGGCAGTACAATAAGAATCGTGGTGACAGAACTAACAAATATTCAGTAACTTCTAGTTAATGGACCTGACCTTGACTCTCCTTCTGCATTCTCCTTCACTCTCAGAATAGGACTAAACCCGGCACTCTTAGGCAAGATTGGGCCAAATTTGACATAATCAGGAATTGACCGGCATACCTGTTGGAAGAATAATCCAAAGTTGGAGTAGGAAACCAAATCTGTTTAGGATTTGGTATTTAGTTAACATGACTAAATAAAAAAATTAGTCGGAGTAATATAGGAATTTGTTTTCCGGTTCCTAGCTAAACTAAGCTTTGCACTGTTATAAATGTAGGTGTTGCTCGCTATTTTCATATAATAGAGAAAGAGTTGAGAATTTATTAAGTTTATGAATAAAATATTTTCCTTCGATACCTCATGCAGCGGAGTCATCGGTGGCTCTGCGATTGGCAACAGAGGAATTGCCTTCTTTGAAGTTGCGGAATCATAGTTCATGCAGTCCTTATAGTATTTTGCATAAAGCCTTGTATTCTCATCCAATGACTGTCCATAAAGCTGCTCAAGTTTCTGCATTTTCTTGGCTTGATCAGGCCTTACAGAAAATATCAAAGATTCATTGAAGTCATGATCAAAATCCATAGTGAAAGACAAGTCAGTAGAATCAGGAATAACATCCATCACTATCCGATGTCTCTCCTCCGAGTACCACCCAACGATCGAGCTCATGTGTGTAAGAAACAGGCATTTCCAAAGCTCAGGTGCAAAGTCAATCCGCGAGAAGAAAGAGTCAACGATAAACATCTCCAGAATATGAAGTACGGCGTTGTGAACATTATTTCTCAACTTCCATAAGTAAGAAAGGTTTAAATGAGCCCAAGCAGAGAGATAAAAATTAGGCACCCCTGCAGTTTTTTGGCTAGAATCCAACATAGCACACACTTGAAGCATTTTTTCCGCATAATCTAGTCTAGCCATCTTAGTTTCAATGTTTGAAGTGTTAATTGCCTCTTCAAGGGCATCCATTCCCCAGTCCAAATTGGCTAAAACTGCTTGATCAGAGTATCGAACTTCTGTATCTTTATCGGAGCTTTCATCTTCAGCTGCTAACCTCTCAGCACATTGTTCTTTATGCGATGTTCTTTGTTCCTTGTCAATTAGCCTATCTTGAATGAAACTATCTACAGAAGTGATCAAGGACCTAACTATGTCTTCCTGATCCATTTCAAACCTGTAATTTCCAGCCATTTTCACCCAGAGTGGAGCTCACCAATCAAACGTATAGTCACAGTTCTAAGGAAAGAAGCAAAATCAAATGTGAAAATATCAGAAACATGAGAGTTCAGAAAGATTTTATCAAGTGCATGAGAACAAACACATAGTTCAAGCTCAACCACACTTAGGCAGAATGTCAAACAACTTGAATTCAGAAAAGGAGTAGCTATTGGAGTTTGTAGAGAAAAATATTCTAATTTCTATACTAGACTAGAAATACTTCAAATATAATTTAAATTGAAATTAATAAACTATATGAAGGTTAGGACAAGTCTTGGCATGTTGTAAAAATTTACAACAACAATTTACATCTATACTATATAGTGGATTGGAAGTAATGTGTAGATTTGGTAAGAAGGTTTTTTTGCTCTGAATTACATAGCATCTACCATACCTAGAAATGGTTCTCCAGCGGAAAACATACACGCACACAAAAAATTATATCTAGAAATGATCCTATTTAATTAATCCCTTTACAATGTGAAAAAAAATGAAAATCCAATTTGAATTCATACAACCATAGTCAGAGTAATTCAAGACCACTAAAAATTCCTTCAGATGTTTTACACAACTGATGCAAGACATTGTAAATCTATATCACACTCCTGTACGTGCAGTAGTTTATTGGTGAAATAAAAGTTGTTTTCTTCTTGTTTCTTTTTGTTTAATTTTTATGCTTAACGAACTTATCTCTAAGGAGCCAGAGTTTGGAGTAATGTGGACACAACACATTAATTAGTGAGCCTGGACAATAGATGGTAGAAATTGTTACAAAGTGGAAGGGGAGTACAACAATTGGTCTAATCAGAGTGCTAATTTAATATGGAAATCTCTACCACTGATAAAAATAAAAATTCGAAAGTAAAAATTAAACTACTAGAGTTAATTTCATCCCCCAGGTGAACCATTTAGTATGTTTTGTCATTGCTCATTCAACTATACTTCCTTTTCTCTGTGCCCCAAAATTTTCAACCCAAATAATAAGTAGTATTAGTAATTAATAACATTAACCATTATAAATTCCGTAGCTATCTTTCATGCGAGATATTACATTCTTTTCCACTAATATTCATCCAGGATCAACATGTGCACGTACTATATGTTCTTACGCTTCTGGCTGGCTTCTAAACAGATCCAATTGATATCGATTATATTTAAACCAAAGTTGTAACTAGTAGGAAAATAACAGCCATATTACTTAACAATTCTTCAAAACTATGTATCTCCACAGAACAAACATCACAATCACATAAGGTAATTGTGGAGAAGTAGCAATGAAACAAGGAAAGTTGGTGACTCCATTAATGGAGCTCGAAGCCAAGGTGAGAGATGGAAGAAAACAGTTATGGAAACCATGAGCTGGGGAGAATATTTTGTGGAATCAATTCATTGATTTGTGAGAAGTTAGTTTCTAATACAATTCGTGCGTGTATATATACACAATGCAAAAATATCTAGAATCAGTAACTACCTAAACTACCTAACTGACTTTGCCTGCCACGTGGACTTACTTAATAACAAACTAGACTTGATAACAAAACTAATCTAACTAAACCAACTCAATACAAGATATAATTAATTAATGACAAGTAAACTCAACACCCCCCCCCCCTCGCAAGTTGGAGGGGATGGAATCACAACCAACTTGCTCAAGACAGTAGCATGTTTGATCCCAATCAAAGCCTTTGTGAATATATCAGCAAGTTGTGAATCTGTGGAGACGTGATAAAGTGAAATCAGCCCTTCTTGTTGTTTGTCTCTAACAAAATGGCAGTCCACTTCTATATGCTTGGTTCTCTCATGAAACACAGGATTTTTGGCTATATGAACTGCAGCCTGACTATCGCAAAAGACCTGTATTGGCAAAGAAACTTGCACTGTTAACTCTTTCAATAGTCTTTCAAACCAAACAAGCTCCCCTACCACTTGCCTCACAGCTCTGTACTCAGCTTCTGCTGAGGATAATGACACAGTTGCTTGTTTCTTGGACTTCCAGCTAATGGGGCTGTCTCCCATGAGCACCAAATATCCACTTACTGACCTTCTTGAATCAGCACAGGCAGCCCAGTCAGAGTCACAATAAGCAGTGACTGTGTACTCAGGCTTATTAGATATAAAGATTCCCAATGTAGGATCCTACTTCAAATATCTGAGAACATGATATGCAGGCTTGAGATGAGGTTCTCTTGGTGATTGCATGAACTGGCTGAGATGCTGCACACTATAGGCTATGTCCATCCTTGTATTGGTCAAGAAATTGAGCTTCCCAACTAACTTCCTATACTGTGTAAGATCTTCCAACAATTTTCCTTCTATGGCTTGCAACTTCTCTGTGGAATCGAGTGGGGATGTGGTTGCCTTGTAGTCTATAGAATCAAACTCTTTCAACAAGTCATCAGTAAATTTCCTCTGAGATATCAACACTCCATCACCCCTATACAATATCTCCAATCCTAGGAAGTAGTGTAGCTTACCAAGGTCCTTGATTTTGAACCGGTTGTGTAGAAAGGCTTTAAGTGAGGTAATTTCCTCTATATCTGTACCAGTCAAGATAATATCATCCACATAGATGGCAACAAATACCAAAGATGATCCTTTCTTCCTGTAAAACAATGAGTAATCACTATCTGAGTGTGTATAACCTTTAGAACACAAGCAGCTTGCCAATTTATCATACCACTGCCTGCTAGCTTGTTTCAAGCCATACAGCGACTTCTTTAGTCTGCAGACTGTGTTCCCAGAATCTACCATGAGTCCTTGTGGTAAGGACATGTATACTTCCTCATGTAAGTCACCATGAAGGAAGGCATTATTTACATCTAGCTGATACAAGTCCCACTTTTGTTTATCTGCTAAACATAACAAGGTTCTCACAGTGGTCATTTTGACCACTGGTGAGAATGTTTCAATGTAATCAATCTCAGCTTGTTGAGTGTACCCCTTCACCACTAATCTAGCCTTAAACCTCTCTATACTCCCATCTGTCTTATGCTTTAATTTGTACACCCATTTACAACCAATTGCTTTATTTCCATCAGGTAATGGTACTAGTTCCCAAGTATCATTGGTATATAGGGCTTCAAATTCCTGTGTCATGGCCATTTGCCAGGCAGGATTCAAAATTGCCTCTTCATAAAAAGTAGGCTCACTCTCATGGGAAATGATCTTAACTAGCTGCTGGCTTTCAGGACACAGAGTAGTAAAACAGAACTGAGGATGGTTGTGCATGGTAGAGACAAGAGAGTGAGAGTGTAAATTTGGAAGACTGTAGTTATATTCTTTAAGATAGCTAGGTGTTTGATGTTGTCTAGAAGTTCTTCTAGGTGAAGGGTTAGGATTTGGAGGGAGTGGAGTGCTAGGAGGTACACCAGTATAGGTGCTAGGTGTTGCAGGATGTGGATCAATATGGCTAGTGTCAGGATCAGTGTGTTCAGGTGCTTGTGTGATGGTACCAAGAGTAATTGGCATATGGTCTGAAGTAACTGAGGGTGATACAGTTTGATTCATCAATACATCATAAAAAACACTTGGTATATCAGTAGGATTGACAGAAGAATGAACAAGCAACTTCAAAACAGTGCTGAAACTAGAGCCTGCAGGTGCTATCACAAAGGGAAATATATTTTCATGAAAAACAACATCTCTAGAAACATGAACTTTCTTGGTAACTAAATCTAGTACCTTGTAGCCTTTAGTATTGAAAGGATATCCTACAAAAATATGAGGGGTTGCTCTTGGTTCAAACTTGTCTTTATGAGTTTTCACAGTAGTTGGGAAACATAGGCATCCAAAAGATCTAAGGTGAGAATATGTTGGTTTCTTCTGGTAAAGGACCTCAAATGGTGTCTTATCTGGATGTGATGTGGTTGGAAGTCTATTAATAATGTAGGTGGCTATTAGAATGCATTCACCCCAAGATCTCATAGGCAGTTTTGATTGGAAGAGTAGTGCTCTGGCTGTTTCCAATAAGTATTTATGTTTTCTTTCAACAATCCCATTTTGTTGGGGTGTATAAGGGCATGATTTTTGGTGGATGATTCCTTTTTCTTGGAAGAATTTGGTGGCTTCCGTATTGACAAACTCCGGGCCATTATCAGATCTTATAGTTTTTAGGTGAACATGAAATTGAGTCTCTATTAGGGAGACAAAAGCTTTCACTGTTTGTAGAGCATTGCTTTTGCATCTAAGTAGCTGTGTCCAGGTAGATCTACTATGATCATCTACCATGGTTAAAAAATAATGGTATCCATCATGTGTGGGTGTATGATAAAGACCCCATGGGTCAACATGTAGGAGTTCAAAAATTTTGGTGGATGCAGTAGTACTGTCTTGGAAAGGCATTCTAGCTTGCCTTGCCATGGGACATATGGCACATGTGAAAGGTTGTTTAGAGGAGAAATTTATAGGTATAGTGTGGATGCTCCTCATCTTTACAAAAGGTACATGGCCCAGTCTAGTGTGCCATAAATGTTCAATGTCATCATAATGAGATGCAGACAAAGAGGAAAACACAGGACTAACAGAAGTAGAATTAGAATTGGAAGCAAACACAGGACAAAATTCTTTATTACAAGGTGGTGAGTATTTTACAACAAAAGATGGTGAAGTCCTGTCACTTCGGATCAAAGAACCATCAGAATTCAGGGGCGGAGCTACAACCTTCGAAGGGTGTTGTGTTCAGATGAACACCCTTCGCCAGAAAATTCTATCGGGTATATAGGTCAAATATCATTTATATTGGCTAAGTAATATATCATGAACAACCTTTACACATCCAACAGTGACAGCTCAGCGGTCAATGGTGGTCAGAACTCCACGGACGCGCGGGTTCGAAACTTGGTGGCTTCCAATTTTTTGTCCTTGATTTTTTCCTAAGCAAAATTGAATACATAGTGGAGCTTTTCCACTAATATAAAAGTATTCTTGTTAAGGGCATATTCTGTGCTATAAAACATCTTGTCAACGTCTTTCTTGTGCTGTTATTGCAAGAATGCAATAAGATAAATATTCTAGTGCTATCTAAATAAGAAAAAAAGAAAATTCTTTTTCAATTTATATGATGCTTTTTACTTCTCGAAATTCATAACTTTGAAAACTTGCATCAATTAAATGTACTTTTTAATCATATTGACATGAGAAGAATTACAATGTAAAGTATTTTTATATAATTTTTAGATATTTTAATTTTAATTTTAGAATATTGAGTTGATTTAATTCAATTTTACTTTAAAAATTAGTCAACTTGAATCTCGAGAACCAAAGAGTGTCACATAAATTGAAACAAAGAGAGTATTAATTAGTAGGAAAAAATTAGGCACAAAATGTAGACGCCTTTTTCATTATTCGTAAATATTTTGGTGAGAATTCCATTAATGTCTTTGTTATGTTTTGCATTTTTTTTTTGTTTGGATTATTAAGTCTTGTAATTATTTTTCTAATTAAAATACCTCTTTATACATTTGAAGTTCAGATAGAGAAATATCTTAAGTACCCAAAAAAAAAGTCTTATAGTTAAAATGATCCACAATAAATAATGAAATTTTAGGTGATTTTGTAGTGCCTAATTTAAAAAAGAGCTATTTAGTATTGTTTTTAATGAGTCCATACAAGAATATTTCAAGATATAGATCTTCTCGAGTAGGATTCAATAATACATTTGGATTATGCTTTCAACAGAAGAATTTCCTTTTTCGTCTTTTACGTTTAGTTTTAATCTATACAATTGTTAGTACTATAATTAGTGCTTTTATGACTTGCTAAATATTATGTAGCTTGACTTAAATTTTCGCTCCACATTATCGATTTTTTTTTATATTTACCTCTTCGAAATTTGAACACCCTTCGGTAAAATCCTGGCTCTGCCACTGTCAGAGTTAACAAAAGAAAAACCATTACAA
This sequence comes from Lycium barbarum, assembly GCF_019175385.1. Lineage (NCBI taxonomy): Eukaryota > Viridiplantae > Streptophyta > Magnoliopsida > Solanales > Solanaceae > Lycium > Lycium barbarum. Next base: position 127,978,686 of record NC_083338.1, on the reverse strand, counting down.
CTATTAGATGTAGCATTGAGACTGTTACTAGTAGAAGCCAAGGAACAGTTGTGACACCTTGGGCATAAGAAATATAAACCATTCTTGGCTCTACCAAGTTCCAGAGGGCTCTTCAGAGAAGGGCCCTACAACAAACAAGAGTAGACATTAAAGCTAACTATGCCTTTGAGTTGCAAAGCCAAGCAGTGAACAGAAATCAAATTGAATTTGAAACTAGGGACAAACAAGACCTTATACAATGTTAAAGATGGATTCAAAAAGGCATCCCCAATCTCAGTTACTTTGACCTTATAGCCATTCGGTAGGGTCACTAGGAAAGGATATGGTAATAGTCTAATGTTTCTCAGGTTAGTTTTGGTAAAGGTCATGTGATGAGTTGCTCCTGAGTCTATGATCCATGAGCCAGCAGTTAATCTAGAGCATTTACAAGAAAGATCACCAATTTTATTAATGGAAGAATAACAAGCAAGTATACCTGCTAGATTTACAGCACCACCACTATTGAGCATGTTATCTGCTTCAGCTGTGCTATTCCCATTTCCATGTCCAACTTGAAAAGTTCCCAGTGTTACACCTCGTAGTCGCGTACGTGGAATTTATTGGGCATTAGTTGGTTAAGTCTAGACGTGGCACATTCATCTCATGGTTACGAGGGTTTGAGTTCATATAATAATCTATGGAAGACTCGGGGACCAAGCAAATCAAGGAAATTAAGTGTGTCGAAAATTTTGAAACAGGATTTTGAGTCAACTTTGGAGGGGTATATCTCCATGGATATTAGGAGTTTTAAGGTGTTTCAAAATCCTAAGACGAAGTTCGTCGAGTCTAGTTTCTAATGCAACAAACCACTCGTTGATAGGACATCGGAGTAGGGAATTATAGACGTTACAAACTGAGCCGACGAGCAGAAACAGCACTGCTACAGAAAATTTCCAGAAAACTATCCAAAAATTTCATCCAAAACTATCCAAAACTGATACACATTTTTTTCATCCAAAACTATCCAAAAATTTCCAGAAAATTCCACTCCAAAAAGGCTCTTAAATATTACATAGAAGTGAAGATTTGAGCAAAATTCTAAGCTCTAGAGTGCTAATCGAAGCCCGGACAACGTATAGTAGCGAGTATCATATTGTTTTGTGTTGAAGCTAGATTGGAAACAAGTGGGTATTGAAGATCTTTCCACTTTAGTGAATATAAGGTATGAATCCTTGAATCTTTTTCCTTATTAACATTGATTAAGGAGTAGTTTAAGAATAAAAGTGGTAATTTGTTGTATTGATGTTGTTGGCTTATGGATTGAGGTTGGAAGAGGATTTTGGATGAAAATACATATGATTGTCTTGTAGAATGTTAAGGATGTTGTTGTTGATGTTGTTGGTATTGTTTGGGAGTTATTTTGATATTTGGAGGAAGCCGATGATATAGGGGAAATGCTGCCTAAATTTTTGTAACCCCAAATTGGACTTCCATAAATGGGTGCTCGTGAGTTGAGGGAAATAGGCAAATTAGTCTTCCACAATTAATACTTATAAGTTGATGGATTTATGATGAAGGTGTGATTAATGATATCTTTCTCGATATATATAGGCTCGGGTGAAGGGCAAGCGTTGATATAAGGAATTCTTAAGTGGTGGCTCGACGGATAAGGTATGTAAGGTGTCCGTTCCCTCTTTCTTTGGCACGAATCCAATTAGTACATAAACACGAGCGTTCCATAACAAATGCCACTTCATTCCTATGCTTGTATTTTCAATCTCAAGGTCTTGTTGTTTGATTGGTTTTAAGACATTATTTCACTCATCGTCATCGATTATTCCTTTGGACTCGAGATGAATTCCATAAACTATTCGGGGGTTAACGACCTTATGTCACCCCGAAAGGCCAAGAATCAGATCCTTGTTTTTCTCATTCAAAATCAGCCTCAGAACAGTGCTACGGAAGGAAAACAGAGTTCTGTGCAGAAAGCTCCAGGGAATTGTGCTTTCCTTCCGCATCACGGAAGAAAAGCGGAAGCCCTCAGAACTCTGTGCTTTCCTTCCGCGATGCGGAAGGAAAGCGAAACTCTGCGCAATTCTTTTTTTTAGTCCAGTCCAATAATGGTAAATACGTATATATATATATATATATATATATATATATATGTATTGCACTATTTTACTACACCGTGCCGCGCTATAGTCGGCCGGGCATGGCGCGTAGATGCGCACACCAATGCAGTGGGCATGTTATGATATCGCCCTGGACGCGGGAGGCCCGGACGCGGGCTAATGATGATAACACTGAGCCTTAATGTCCGGGCATGATTTTACATATATGACACCGAGCCTTACGGCCGGGCATGGATACTATTTATTATATATAGATATATATACATATGAGCATACAACTGATTTTATCATGCATTGCATTTTGCGCTACTTCCAGATGTTAGATTTTTCTTTTGCCTATACTAATGTCCCATTTTATCTTAATTGTGTTGTTGCCTCCTGCCTTACATACTCAGTACTTTTATCCGTACTGACGTCCCTTTGCACGGGACGCTGCATTTCGTGCTGCAGGCCCTGACAGATTTTGTGAAGAGCAACCACAGTAGGACTTCCCAGCTTCAGCGGTGCTAGCAAGTACCTCTACTCCGGGCTTGCTATCTTTTTGGTATTTTTCTTTTGGTGTAATATATGTTCATAGGTATACTCCTAGAGGCTCATGGACATTGTGGGATATGTAAATATTATGTATGGCCTTGTCGGCCTTGTTTTGGCTTCTTGATATGTTTTGATTGCCTTGTCGGCTTTGAGATATACTTGATGATGTAGCGACCTTGTCGGTCCGCATGTGTATATATGTGTTGATTTATCGAATACCTTTATGTTGGCTCCTTTTTCCGCGAGCAGACATTTTTGAGTTATGATATGTGATGTCCAAGTAACAAATAAGTCATGTGACTTCGGCTTACAGGTCGGAGCTTGTCATACTCCTCGTCAGGGGTGTGACATCCAACAGGTTCAGCAACTGAGTATATTGCTCTTTTGACAAGTTCACTAGCTTCCTAGACTCAGAAGGTTCCCCATACAGATTGCCCTCACCATCAGAAGAGTGGACATTAGCTGCAGCACCAATGGTCCTTCCTTTTGTGAATTTGGAATTATTTGGATAACCATGCAACTTATAACACCTCTCCTTTGTGTAACCAGTTCTTTTACAGTAATCACAGAACAAGTTTGACCTGCCTTGTGGGTGAGGATTAGCATTCCTACTACCCCCAGAAAAATTACTAGAACTAGGACCTTCTTTGTATGTATTTCTATTGGAACCACAACTAGATACACCTACATTTCCCTTGTAGGAGTTGTAATCAGTCTTGAAACCTGATGCATTTAGTGAGGTTGACTCTAAAGCACTATGGTTTGATGGCTTTATTTCCCTTTGTTTCTCTTCTTGAAACAGTATAGAAAAAGCTTGTGCCATGCTAGGAAGGGGATTCAACATCAAAATGTTTTCCCTTATGGCAGTGTACATCTCATTTTATCCCATGAGAAAATGTATGAGCCTTCTATCTTGTTCAGCCTTGACCAATTTGGTCTTACCAACATAGTGTCAATCGTGTTCATTTCTTCCCACAATTTCTTCATTTTGTTGTAATAACCATTGATATCCAAGGTTCCTTGAACTAAATCATTTATCTCCTTTTGTAGTTGGTACAGTTTACAACCATTCGTTTGATCGTACCTATCCTCTAGTTCTTCCCATAACTCCTTAGCATTATTGACATATTGGATACTATCTCTCAATTCTGAGGACAGTGAGTTCAAAATCCACGAGGTGACCATGTCATCACACCTCTCCCATTGCATGTAATTAGGATCCTCTAAATCTGGTTTTCTAATTTTGCCATTGATAAAACCTGTTTTACTTTTAATTGATAAAGCTCTAAGAACAGCTCTTCTCCACGACCTATAGCCAATGCCATCGAAAATTGCAGGTAACAAAGTGGATCCTGCAATTTCAGATGGATGCATGTATAGAGGACTGATGATGTCCACACCATCATTAGCAGTTGCAGAGGTGGAGTTGTTCATTTGTGTTGTAGTGTTTGGAAGATCAATCATGATTATTTGAGAGAAATGAAGAATATGTGTGTCTCAACAATCCTAAGGAAAAATGAGTATACGATTTCCAGAAAACAGCTAACTTTGGTTTCGAGCTAAGAAGAGAACTATCAATTGATGTATTGCACACTGAGAAATGATGAGACTTAAGAAAAGAATTGTGATGCTAAGTAAAAATAGCAATCTAAACAGAAAGGAAAAACCGCTAATTCGATCGTCAATCACAATTTCCCAAACAAAACGAATACGAACCCTAATTTCACCAAAAACCAGAATCGAATGAGAAATTCATCAATTACTTACGAATCTCATCAGTGCGGAATGAAATTAGATCGAGCTGTGCTCTGATACCATGTCGAGAAGTAGCAATGAAACAAGGAAAGTTGGTGACTCTATTAATGGAGCTCGAAGCCAAGGTGAGAGATGGAAGAAAACAGTTATGGAAACCATGAGCTGGGGAGAATATTTTGTGGAATCAATTCATTGATTTGTGAGAAGTTAGTTTGTAATACAATTCGTGTGTGTATATATACACAATGCAAAAATATCTAGAATCAATAACTACCTAAACTACCTAACCGACTTTGCCTGCCACGTGGACTTACTTAATAACAAACTAGACTTGATAACAAAACTAATCTAACTAAACCAACTCAATACAAGATATAATTAATTAATGCCAAGTAATCTCAACAGTAATTAACATGGAAATTGATTAAACAAGAAACTTAAAGAGCTTCATTTCATGTATGTATTTATGTAGTTCTTGCAGTCTTGCGCGTGTGTGTGAGTGAGTGAGTGAGTGAGTGAGAGAGGGAGAGAGAGAGAGAGAGAGATACCTGGATTTGATCAGATTAATGAGAAGAAATCCATGCAAGAAACCTTGCTGAACAAGCTAAGACAAGAGCTTCATCAGACGATTTATATCTATTCTTATGATTTTATCATACATATCATATCAGATTTCTGTTTCTAGAAATTAAGTCAATTCCTCAATATCTACAACCAGAATTTTAGAGACACAGTCAGAAAGTTTAGATTAGAAAAATTAAACTAATATTAATAGCAGCCGGCCGGGTTTAATTTCTTTTTCTTGCTGACATAACTATGTTAGTATCGATCAATTCCAATATTGACATAGTCTTTATATTTACGTATTAAATAATAAACTATTTTATTGTTTAAATGATTGTTCGTTTGGGCAGACAGAGAAGACAAAAAGGGATCTAATGTATTTGGTTTCTTTTGTTAGTTTTGGCTGTACCTTCGCTTTAAACTATTCCACTGTTGCCCTGTTCAACTCTATTGATATTAATCGAGTTTTCTCGTATATTAATGTTCACGTAATAACATAAAATAAAAACTACAGCTTAAATACATCATGGCGCAATGATTTAATTATTTTTTGGCTTCTTTTCCTGTGAATGGATATATAATTATCAAATACTGTATATATTAACCGAATTTGTTCAACAAGGTGCCAAAGTTAGGGTCCTTTTCAAAAATGTGGTTTAATAAATTGACCCTATTGATGTAAACAAGTAATAGAGGGACTAGCCCAATGATTTGATTCGTTTGAGCATATGCTCAGAGGGTTTGGATATACCTTAAGTGTTGTGGTAGCCGCTATATCGACTACCTGTTCAAGGAGATTGCGAAAGTTGGAGGAGGACACAACTTCGCTTATAGGGAAGGTGTATTCCTTGGCAATAGAGGTCAGGAAACTATCCAAGGTATAGAAGGAGATGCAAGAGGCACAATCCAAGGATAATAATAATTTACTAGATTGGTGGAAGGCAATGACAAAGAACTTGGAGGTGACGATTCGTGAAGAAGAAGATGAGAATGATGATGAGGGAGAGAGTGAGAAGCTTGCATCGGGTGAGGGTACCAACCCTCGGGTAGGAGATGTGGATAGCAGAGCTGCAAATAAGTCCAGAAAGATTATAACACAACTATATGTTTACTTTGGGCGCTATATCCAGGCTACTTCACATGCTGTACCTACTACTAAAGGACCTTCCATTCCTCATGAATTAGAAAATTAACATTAGCAGAATCACCATCACAGTGAAGACTGAGCTGCAAACCATAAAATTTATCTCCCAACTTCGGGCTTAATGCATTAAGGGCAATGCACGATTAAAGTCTGAGGGTGGAACTTATTAATTTGTCTCACCGTGATGTACTTATGTTGTTTTGTCTTATTTGTACTTTATTTTACTTTGTTTGGTTTGTTTTTGTCATATTCTTTGTTTTATAATGTATTTTCGTTATCTCATGATGTTTAGTTTGTTTTTGTTGTCCTGGTTATTTTCGTCGTTATTTCATTTGTTGCTACCTTAAGTACTTGAAAACATTTTGAAATGAAGGGAGTTAGTAATGAAATTGTTGTGTTTGCCTATTTTGGTGTGAATTTCTTTTCATTTTAGTAACTTAATGGATAAAAAGAAGAAACCCAAAAAACATTTTCCTTTTCATAGTTTAGGAATGGGAAAAGGGTCAAATTTACCCTCAAAGTATGATTTATAGTTTAAATTTACCCTCCATCAAAGTTTGGGATCAAATTTGCCCTCTCCGTCAAAGTTTGAGATCAAATTTTCCCTCCCCATTAGGATACTTGATAAATTTGCCCTTATATGGATGGAAGTCTGACTTGGACTCCACAACACAAACAAATTAGCCATATCGGATCCACATAGGCTCCACGTAGACTCTCAATCCCAATTCTCTTTTGAAAATGCCCCTGCAGCATTTGTTTTGTCATAGTGAGGTTTCTTCATGAACTCTTCAGAGCATTTCTGAACAAAGGCAAACATTTTTTCTCAAAATACATTCCTAAACGTATACTGAAAGTAAGATCAGAAAAGCTATGATCCTGCAAAAAGTGATAACAAGACAACAAAATAAATTTGTGCAGTTCAGCTTTGAAAATCCATTTTTAGTTCTCTTCAACGAAAACCTATTTTCAGTTCTCTTGAATAGTTTTTGAGAGGTTCTGACAAGGAAGCGACAACAATGAGTTAAGTTAGCTCTGTCGAAGTTCACCTAAGATAGATGTCATGATCAAGAAATCTTTGCTGCTCAGATAAATTCTATGTTTCTGGAGAGAACAACGTAACGAATCCTTGCTTGTATTAAACATTTGTTGTTGCTGCTACAGAAATTTTTCTTACATGCCTCTGTCACACCCCCAACGAGGGGCATAACGGGCTCCGACCCATAGACCGGGAACCACCTGATTTAACAGTTACCTTGAACAACATATAACATAACTCAAAGAATACCTGCACGCAGAAAGGGCCCAATATAAAAATATCCGGAAATCCAACATATATGTGCATATGCGAACCAACAAGGTCGCTACAACATCACGAGTATCATAGAGCCAGCAAGGCTACATAACTTGCTAACTATGTACAAATGTCTACAGATCTCTATGGAATATAAATTGTAGGAAGGACGGGACAAGGCTTCGTCATACCCATATGTACAAATCAAAATATCATACCAAAATAGACTGCGGCTCTGAACCAAGTTGAGCGCACTGACTGCAACTGAGGGAAGATCCTACTGCGCTGGGCTGCTCGCCTGACTACCTAAACCTGCGGGCATGAACACAGCGTCCACAAGAAGGGACGCCAGTACGAATAATGTATTGAGTATGTAAGGCATGGATAACAACATAATACAGATATGAAAAGTAACATGAAATAAGAGAGAGATAACCTGTACGTCTGGATGTCTCTTGAGGCGGATGTCATGCATGCTTAACTTTTTTTAAAAAAAATATTTTTATACATATATATAGTACCGTGCCCGGCCATTAAGGATCGGTGTTATATATATAGTATCATGCCCGGCCATTAAGGCTTGGTGTTATCATCATTAGTATCACGCCCGACCATTAAGGCTCGGTGTTATCATCATTAGCCCGTGTCCGGGGCGATATCATAACATGCCCACTGCAGTGGAGTGCATATCTCTGTGCCATGACCGACCGACTATAGCGCGGCGCGGCGTGAGAAAGTACATACATATATATATAAAGCATGCATGAGAGCCCAATCAAAAGCCACAACTATATCGGAGTGACGTAAGGTCGGTAGCCTCCGATTATATTATGGATCAATCAACATTGTTTATCCCACCTTGAAGGAACAAGGGTCATAAGGTGAGATTACCAACAATGAAGGAAATTAAGAAATTGTAAAGTAAACTCAATCATCTCATAATAATATAAAGCTCATGTACTTGGAAATCTCTATGAATAAAATCATCTCATAATAACATGAAACCTGTATGCCTGGGAGCTTTGATAAATAATTCCCTCATAATCATCGTCATGGTTATCATAAAAAAAAAATTATTCATCTTTAGAATCATAAAAACTTTAAGAGTCATGAATCTCTAACATTCTTGGAAATGAGGATTTTTATGGAATTCATGCATGGGTTGGTAGGAAAAGAATCATGCCTTTAGAAGCTCAATAATATCATAAGGATCATGAGATTCGTGGACTTCTAGCATTTGTGGAACCAAGGATATTATGGGTATGACACAAAGGTTTATAACAAAAGGATCATGCCTTTAGAGAGAAAGGGACTAGCCTTAACATACCTGGAGGCTTATTTCTCGACTTTCCAACTTACTCCCTGTCTTGAAATTTACTTAAGATCGTTCGCAATCCCGTAATCTACATATAAAACAATTCACACTATTATAAGACTCATCCTCACATGTTCGTCTTAAGCCTTTAATTCGAATCTATTTAGAATCTGCCGAAATTCGGGCAGCATCTCCCCTGTATATATGCCTAGCCCGAAATCACAATACCAACAACCAACAACAACAACAACAACAACCATACCAACATCAACAACAAAATCATCAAGATTCTACAAGATAAATATGCACAATTTCATCCAAAACTTTCTTCAAACCTTAATCCATGCGCCAACAATACCAACGCAATAATTATAACTATTATTCTCGTAAATATTCCTAAATCAATATTAATAAAAAGGGATTCATACCTTACTTTTTCTAGAATAGCAAAATCTTCAGTGTTTACTTGAATCCAAGTCAACTCCAACACAAAACAAAACTATAATCGCGACTATACGTTACCCGAACCTCGATTAATGCTCCGTCACTTGAAAATTATGTAAAATCCTCGCGTTATGGTGTATACAAGCTCTCCTATGTTGTCTGAGATTTCTAGAATATTTGGGAGATTTATTATGGAGAAAAAGATGGATTTTAGCCCTAATTTAGTGGATTAGAGTCGGTTGGCACTGTAGCAACGCGCGACACTGTGTGTTTGCGTAGTGCAGTCCCTGCTCTGCCTACCTAATTTATAACGTCCATAATTCTCTACTTTGATGCCGTATCGATGAGCAGTTTATTGCGTTGGAAACTAGACTTCATGAACTTCAATTTAGGCTTTTGCTTTGCTTCAAAATTCCTCATATACTAAAAGATATTCTTCCTCAAATTTGGGCAAAAATTGCCCCTCATATTTTTCTCCAAAATTCCAAAAACTTAATTCCCTTAATTTACTTGCTCTCCAATCCTCCCATATCTTGCTATATGAACTTAAACCCTCATAACCAAAAAAATTAGTGCACATGTTCTCGTATATCCTTGAAAGTAACTCCAGTATCCAGACTTGAAACATCCAACACTTATAAATCTTAACTTACGAAACTACGGGGTGTAACAACCTCCTATTTTATCACATGCATTACGTGTGATGTGTGTACCTCGATGCGATTAAAACTCCGACTTTTCACATTACTACATGGTGCCTTAGTGTCAGCAATAGTCTAGACGAGTTAAGAGAATTGGGATTGGGAAATGGGTTAAAAAGAGAACTAGGTTTGGGAGTCTATGTGGAGCTTACGTGGATCCGATGTGGCTAATTATTTTGTGTTGTGAAGTCCAAGTCAGACTTCCATCCATATAAGGGCAAATTTATCAAGTATCCTAACGGTGAGGGCAAATTTAATCCCAAACTTTGACGGATGATAAATTTAAACTATAAACCATACTTGGAGGGTAAATTTGACCCTTTTCCCGTTTAGAAATATATATGATTCTCTTGGTTTTCCTTTGAGGTATAGTTCTTTCGAAGAGAGAAGAGAATATTTCTTGTTTTGAACAGGGTATCTTTAAGATAACATCTTCTTTTATATAGGTTTGTAGTAGTATTGAGCCTCTTTTGTGAATTTGCAACCTCGAGAACTTATTAAGACACTCAGACTTAAACCACCAAAGGATGTGGTGCAGCGGATGGGGCTGCTCCTCCCTTAACCAGAGGTTCCGCGTTCGAGCCCTGTATATGGAAAAAATCTTGGTAGGGAGTGTCTCCTCTCGAATGGGGCCCTATACGGCGCGAATCAGGATATAGTCGGGTTTCAATGTGGGTACCGGACACCGGGTGGAAAACCAAAAAAAAAAAAAAAAAAACTCATTCAGACCCAATAAGAATTGAGTACTTATTTGATTGTGGAGGTTCAGGCAGTTGACTGCATTTTGTATGGTTTATGCGTAGAACTTTTATCATAGGTTTTGACTGACTTTTACTGTATCTTTGAGCACTAGATCACGATTGTCAGAAATAGGCTTGTCATGGGTATCTTTGATTAGCAATACAAAGTAGATAAGATTTTGGATTATAGACCATTAGATCTGATTGATTATAGCTAAGGTGTATAGTTAAGGTCTGAGGCTACGATAAGGAATGAGATAAGAGTGTGGAAGAAAAGAAAAGATAAGTACTGAACCTACACAAATAAAACAAAGAAGAGGAAACACGGGTGAAAAAATTGACCAAAAGTAAGAAAAGGCAAGTGCTAAATGATTGTGCAATTCAGTATCCTTATTGTTGCAAGGGTGATCTCAGATGATAGGTTAATGTTAAGAAACTTGAATATCTGAGACTATATTCTATCTTATGTACTAAATATGCACTTGATGAATTTTCTTATATGAGAAAAGTATATTCCACACTTTTATTGACTTTGGGGACCAATATAATCAAGGTGAAGGTTAAAATAAAAACAATAGTAACAAGTATAGACATAGACTTTTACCGCATTCATTACTTTCATAGGGTTTAGATTCAATTTCAATTATCATTCTTCAATTCTTTCATTTATGCCTGAGAGAGCGAGTTAAGATAGAATTGCTAATTACTCAAGATGGGAAAGCCAGTAGAAGAGTGCTTGAGGTTGATAATAAGCCAAGAGAATTCATTAGGACAACAGTTAGTTATCCATAGTTTTGGGAATTCTCGAGCTAGATTATTTTTTCATTATTGATTACTCTCAATTTAGTCAATCTTAATTTTAATAAACAATACACTCTTGATTAGTTCGGTTTTAGGTTGTGAAAGTAATAATTCTACTAGGGATTAGATCTTGTTCTTTGCGGATTCGTACTTGGAAATTTTCCATTTACTATAGTACAACAGACTAGCCTCGTTTGCCTATGAAATTTGATTTAATTTTATGTGACTATTGTGATGGATTGATTATTAAGGAAAAATTTGGAGAGAACATTATTCCGGTTGTGTATGCTCCTTTTCACGTTGCGTCCTCCCTTGTGATGCGTCTTACCATATTTAATAATAATTGTCAATAAATATAAAATAAGATAACCGTTAGCATTGATTAAAATATTTTAGCTACATATTTAAGAAAGTAAAAAAAAAATCATATTAAGTAATATACACAATCTAAGGAAGTTTAGCGTGATTTAACTTTGTTATAACAAGTTACAATTACCTTTTGTCTCATGTTACTAATAAATATTTATTTTATAAATTATGAGTAATACTTTTTTCTATGTTTTGATTGTATAAATACTTTTTGCATTATCACTACATAAAACTTTAACTGTACATATTTCTTCCACTGCTGAATAATTATGAAATGTCAAAAATTAAGTAATACGTAATGAGTTCTCTACTATATTGAATGAACATGGCGTATATTGCATAATCAATGAATTTAACTAAATTCATCATTTCAACAAAGAACATAGATATAAAAAATACCAAAATATTAAAAAATATAAATTTTGCACTCATCCTCTGTAAAGTATAATAATTCAATGGTAAGATACTAAAGGTTAAGCACATTCAATTTAAATTAGAGATTTGACTCTATTAATGAACAATCACTATAACTACCAAGCATAAGTGCACAACTATTTTTTAAACTAATATTAAGAATATTTAACATGTAAACTTTAAAAATTATTACTCTTTTTAAAATAATAATCTATACACAATTATTATCGCGTATTCATATTTGAAATCGACGAATAATAGTGTCATTGTTTTACACCAAATTTATTTTTTAAATATCTATTTAATGCAAGATCAGTTTTAAATTGTATATTTTGATTCATTTACAAAAATTAGTAGACAAAATTTTAAAATAAAATGGTCTCTAAAGTTTCGCCAAGAAACAGCTTAAAAAAGGAGAAAAAGAAGTTTCATTTGTTTTGGGAAGTGGGTTTGAGGAAAGAAAGTAGGGAAAAGGGTCAAATACCCCTCTACTGTAGTTTATTAATTAACTTTGTCTTACGTTAGTTAAAGTAGTCAAATATACTCCTCCCGTTACAGGTTGGGGCCAAATATACCCTTATCGTTAGCAAAATTTTAAAAATACCCCTCATTTCTAACATATTTCCACATAAACAAGTCTAGTCATTGGAATTGGGTGACATGGACGCCGAGTTCCTGGCATTTTGCAACCTTAACGTGTGTTGTCTTTGTAATTTACACCCTATCATTTTTTTTGCGCGGATTGCCCTTCTTTTGGGGTGGTCTTTAAATTTTGCCCCTCATATTTGTGGTCTTTAAATTATGCCCCTCATATTGCTGGTCTTTAATTTTTGCCCTTCGCATTGCAACTCTGAGCGTTCACGCAGAAATCATGAGGTTCTGAGTTCGAACCCCCGCTCAAGCATAAATTAAAAAAAAAATTGCAAGGCAAGGTTTGGGTCGCGTGTATGCCGGACCGGGCATGCACTTGTTAAGGAATTACCAAATTTATGCCGGACCCGGCATACTCATGCCTTATGGGCAGACTTGGCATAAGTATGCCTGGTCCGGCATAACTTTGGTAATTCCTTAACAAGTTTATGTCGGTGGGGGCAAACTTTTAATGGGCAAACTTTTATGCCGGATCCGGCATAAACTTGTGAAGGAATTACCAAAGTTATGCCGGACCCGGCATACTTATGCCAAGTCTGCCCATAAGGCATAAGTTTGCCGGGTCCGGCATAACTTTGATAATTCCTTCACAAGTGTATGCCGGTGGGGGCATAGCGAAATTTAAACTCTGCCTTGCGTTTTTTTTTTTTTTTTTAATTTTGACTGTGTGGGGGTTCGAACCTGAAACCCATGGGTTTTAGCCGAAGGGCAAAATTTAAAGATTTCAACTATGAGGGGCAAAATTTAAAGACCATCCCAAAAGAAGCGAATTGCCCACACCCTATTCTATTTTTTTTTATCGATTTTTACCCTAATCTTTTTATTTCTTTGCAAAACAATAAAGCAACTCATTTTAAAAATATTTCAGGAGGGCAAAGTAGGAAAATACAAAATTTTATATCCCTAAATTTATTTTTGTATGAAGGTGACTAGATTTGGCGAAAAAATTTCCCGCCGTACGTCTGCCATTGTATCAGGAGGGAGATTAGGTTTGAGCTCTCCACACATAAATATTTCACAATCAATGCTCAATCAAAAACAGAGAGATTTAGAGTTCCACACTAAAATTTCAAATCACCAACATAAACAAGAAATCCTTATTTCCTATTTTCATCCACAAAACAGAGAGGAAACATGCAAAAAATTCAGAGAGCAGATTATACAACACAAATGAACCATAAAAGCGAAAAGACAACGGAAAAGAAGAAGAAGAAGAAAAGCCCACGCATATGGGACGCACTGGGTGTCTAAATATTTTCTCTAAGTATGGGATTGTAGTTCAACAAAAGCTCCTTGTTTAATAACAGAGTTTGCAAAGTCAATACGATTGAGTGGCCATATGAGTTCCGAGAAAGACCTCCTCATTTCGTCCCCAACGGAGAGGTTGTGAATTGCCAACTTCGAAAGAACTTAAGTATGGATATAACTTTAATCCGTTCTAATGTTAAATCGGGGAAGTATTTGTTGATGTTAATGAACTGCTAGGACCAAGCAAATTCAATATATGTCTAATTCATGATCACTATGTTGGATGTTTTGATAGAGCAGTAGGATAATGTCATTTGTAGCTGACAAAAGATATTATGAGCTCTCTTTTCGTTGTATGCCATAATTTGTTATTCATATTTGTATTTTCCTACTTTGCGCTCCTGAAATATTTAAAAAAGGAGTTGTTTTATTGTGTTGCAAAGAAATAAATAGATTAGGGTGCAAATCATTTAAAAAAATAGGATAGGGTGTAAATTACAAAAGAGAACACACGTTAGGCATGCAAAATGCCATGGACTCCATGGACGCCACATGACATTTAATTTATTCTATGTGGTGCCTATGTGACAATTTTTTTTAAAAAAATCTGGAAACTTGATTTTTCTAAAAACAAATCTGTTTAAAATGGCTTTTATAAAAAATCTGAATTTTTATTTTATTTTATAAAACCCGCTTCTTTAAAAAAAAAAACTGGAAAATTGGATTTTTTTATTAAAAAATCTGGAAAATGATTTTTTTCAAAATCAGTTTTTTAGTTTTTTTAAAACTAACAGAGATTTAATAAAAAAATTAGGGCACTTTTTTTTTTAATACTTTACAGTTTTCCAGATTAAAAAAAAATCCAGATTTAAAAAAAAAATCGAAAATATGTTCTAAAAAATGGATTTTATTAAAATAAAAAAGTTTTAGATTTTTAATAAAAGTCCTTTTTTTTAGATTTGTTTTTAATAAAATCAATTTTCTAGATTGTTTCTAAAAAATTGTCACGTAGGCACCACATCGAATAAGTTAAATGTCATGTGGCGTCCATGTCACCCAATTCCAATGGCTAGACTTGCTTATGTGGAAATATGTTAGAAATGAGGGTATTTTTAAAACTTTGCTAACTATAAGGGTATATTTGGCTCCAACTTGTAACGGGAGGGGTATATTTGACTATTTTGACTAACGGAGGGCAAAATTAACTAATAAACTAAAGTAGAGGGTTATATTTGACCTTTTTCCCAAGAAAGTAAACAAGATGAAAAAAAAAAGAAACGGAAAAGAGTCTGGTACGAAAATAATAACGGAAAAAAAAGGAATGGACAAAAAGCACTGAAAAGGGTTTGAAAACGGTGCGAGGAATTACCTCGCACCTATAAGGAGGCTTAAAACTCGCCTAGCTACTCTTCCAACCAAAGCACCCAGCCAACATTTAGGTCTTTGGGTGCTGAGTTCGGAACCAAAATGCCTAAAAAAAAAAATTTTGAATCAAAATATCTCAACAAAAAAAAAAATTGTTACCAAAATACCTTTAGCGCAGTAATTTACTGCGCTAAAGCAATTAATGGGGACGGCTCCGTTAACTACTATAGCGCAGTAATTTACTGCGCTATAGTGTCCCTCCCATTTTTTTTTCGGCCCTTTTGGTTAACCATTCTTCCATTACACTTTCTAACGTACTTTGACCATAGATTAATCATGCTTCGGGATCCCGAAACTTCAATATTTTATATAGAACCCTACTTATTTTTGTGCGATTAATAAGATAGGATCAATTCATCAAGGATACACAAAAGTTCGGATGACCGTTTTAGTGGTTGAAAAGTGGTCGAACGCCATTTTCGTTTGAAGGCTCGGTGACATTAGCTTAAAGCTCTTTGCGAATACTTAAACTTGTTCATTAATAATTAATCAAAAGTTAGTCAAAATGGCAGCATTCATACAAAAAGAAAAAAAAACTTAATTAAATTGCACCATTCATAACCTTGAGTAGATGAAAATACTTAACATACTAATATTCTTCAAAATAACAGCATAATCATAAATTAAACTTAAAACTAAAATCACAACATTCTTAATCATCATCAGAGTACAAGTCCTCAATATCGTCCTCAGAAAAATATTGGCGGTTTCTTAAGACACATCTTTTTTCAGTAGCAGTTAGTTCTCTACCGGTTGATGATGCTTGTTCTTCGGCCAACTTTAGCATGTAAAATCTACATCGTCTTGCTAACTTAAACTATCCAGAGGCATTTGGCTAGTCAAAATGCTTTCATAGGTACTCATGTCAGGGTAATTGTGTTGATAAGTAGGTTCCGCTTGAGTGACTTCGGCCTGAATTATAGACGGGGCTTCCCGACGAGGTCTATTACGGGCTTCCCGAGGAACCCTGGCCATGAATTCAAGTCGATTAATGGGCACCTTCTCTATATACATTTCAAGGACGTTTAAAGTTATGCATTGTCTATAATCATAAGGCGTCTTCAAATAATCAGTCAAAGAATCATCATCTTGAATGTACCACTGTCCATAACTAGTTACACCTTGCGGCGTAAATGACATTGGATATTTTCCAATTATATTTAGATCAAAATCACTTCTACTAACTTGTAGTCTATTATACAAGGCTTGGAGTAGTTTTGAGAATTTTAAGTCAAGTGGAAACTTAACATGGTATTTTGGGGAAGAATCATAGCACAAATTATTTTCCTCGAATATAATTTGTCCGTCCCAGAATAAAGAAACTCTAATTCTTGGAACATATGCCATATTTTGAATAATTTAGGAGGAATACAAAAATGCAAAAACTAGATGAAACTTCAAAAATTTTGCTTTTTTTGCCTTATACGAACTCGGTATTAATATGATTTGAAGTTTGAATATAGAACCAACGCATGCATGCAATTACAGTGTCTTGCAGTGTTACGTCAAATCAAATTAAGTATGGAGTGTTGCATAACGCATGAAATAACTGCGTTATGTCAGAATAGCGCAGTAAATTAACGCGATATTCTGTCACAACGCAGTAAAATAATGTGTTATGACAGTATAACGCAGTAATTTAATGTGTTATACTAGTATAACGCAGTATTTTACTGCGCTATACCGTGCATCATATTGTCCCCTCACCTGTCAAACATAAAAACGTCATGATTCGAATCAAACTTTATATAACTTAATTTGACGAATAACTGTTACCAACCACACAAAATTCCACACAAAATTAAGTTACTATGTCATTTTTTGACCAATTTAGAGATATTAATCGTGTTATATCGTTCACTCCAGCAAACATCTTTGAAGCAATGGGTAGGTCCTGGGAACTAGGTGATGATGATTTTCATTACTCAAATAACCCTAACGACAGATTCAATCGAGAATACAATAATAAAATGAGAGAGGAGTGGGATTGGCGTGTTAGGGAGGCTGCAGCACTGGAGCACAAGTTAGCGTCAGTAGGGCTTAAACGCCCAAAAAAACGTGCTATTTCAATGCCTCGCGGAACTCCACAAGAGTTTAAGTTGGCTATTAATCGTTTTCGCGAAGAGAACAATCGGATGCAAATACGTTACCATAGGGCAGAATATGGTATACATAGTAGCACAAGATTTAGATCCAAGTGGGATTCGAACTGTGAAATGTCCGATGAAGATTAATATTTTTCTTACAATAAGGTAAGTAGGTAGGGTCATAAAGACCCTCCCCCTCCCGGTACTTGGGGGTTTGCAACTATATAAGTAGCCCTTTTGTTTTGTTATTAGACTACACCATATTCAATGTCGAGTAGTAGAAACTCAGCTTGGTCTTTACTCCTTCCAAAAGAACCAAATAGCAGTGATGATGAGAGTTCAAATCATAGCAGTTTTTCGAGCGATACCAGTGATTTCAAAATAGATGAGCTAAATCCCCACCTTCTTATAGAGCGTAATGATGATTTCTGCAGTGTGAAATATTCAGATCCGCGGGAATATTATTGCGGTTTACGCCGAGAATGGTCACATCGGCTTGCCGAATCAGAACGTCTTGTTCGTGACTTGGAAAATCTCAACGCTCCAATCCCAACAAGGTACTCCTTAACCATGCCTCAAGTAGGTCCAGAAACTTGCGAGCTTGTCGTGCAAAGGATTAGAAAATAAAACAACAGAATGCTGGCAAGACGATGTAGATTTTACATGCTAAAGTTGGCCGAAGAACAAGCATCATCAACCGGTAGAGAACTAACTGCTACTGAAAAAAGATGTGTCTTAAGAAACCGCCAATATTTTTCTGAGGACAATATTGAGGACTTGTACTCTGATGATGATTAAGAATGTTGTGATTTTAGTTTTAAGTTTAATTTATGATTATGCTGTTATTTTGAAGAATATTAGTATGTTAAGTATTTTCATCTACTCAAGGTTATGAATGGTGCAATTTAATTAAGTTTTTTTTCTTTTTGTATGAATGCTGCCATTTTGACTAACTTTTGATTAATTATTAATGAACAAGTTTAAGTATTCGCAAAGAACTTCAAGCTAATGTCACCGATCCTTCAAACGAAAATGGCGTTCGAGCACTTTTCAACCACTAAAACGGCCATCCGAACTTTTGTGTATCCTTGATGTATTGATCCTACCTTATTAATCGCACAAAAATAAGTAGGGTTCTATATAAAATATTGAAGTTTCGGGGTCCCGAAGCATGATTAATCTATGGTCAAAGTACGTTAAAAAGTGTAATGGAAGAATGGTTAACCAAAAGGGCCGAAAAAAAAATGGGAGGGACACTATAGCGCAGTAAATTACTGCGCTATAGTAGTTAACAGAGCCGTCCCCGTTAACTGCTTTAGCGCAGTAAATTACTGCGCTAAAGGTATTTTGGTAACAATTTTTTTTTTGTTGGGTTATTTTGGTTCAAAATGTTTTTTTTTTTTTTTGGGCATTTTGGTTCCGGACTCTTGGGTGCTCGCACAATTATTTGGTCGATAATTGTTGATCCTATATATGAATATATGTACTCCGTGTCAGGCGTAATAGGTGCTCGAGCACCCATAAAGCTCTATGTGGGTCCTCCCCTAGTGTCAGGCTTAGGAATGGAGGAACAACACCCCCCCCCCCCCCCCCTCCCAAAAAAAAAAAAACCCTCCCTTTTTAATGGGCTCGATTTGGATAATTGTGTCAATGAATGAATACCGGATACCAAATGATTATTGTAATATGTTCACTTCACATGACAACAATTTTTTCAGAATACTTGATTGCAAAAGAATCGAAAGCAAATATACAAAATAGAAGTAGAGGTTTGTCTCATTTCTATCCTTTTAGTTTCGGCGTATGATTAGAACCTAAAACCTAAAACATAAAGGTTATTTTTTATGGTTACCTTTGGTTTTCTTAGAAGGCCTTGGCATTGCTTCAGTAGCTTCAACTTGTCTATCAACTGCCAAAACAATTTTTTCCCTGACATTCTTTTCTTTAAACTTTCGGGGTAAATTCCAATTTAACTCATCATCAACAATATCCCAGTTGATGTTCTTTAGTTTCACAATCAATTTATCAGGTAACACAATTCTTGAAGCATTGCCTTCCTCGATCACCTTCATCCGCTCTTCTCCTGACAAAACCATATTTCCACTACTTTACAATAAATTAAAACCAGTAGAAAGCGGGAAAGGAAATAATAACAAATGTTCCTCTATTTTTTCCGATCGTTCGATAAAATTATATTATTTATACTTAAGAGACAATCAAATAATGAGACCGACTAGCTCGATCTCTATCTTTGGTAAGTTTATAATTTTAATTTCTCCTTTTTGATTTATTTTCATAAATATTGTATATACTATACATGGGTGGAAAATGTATAATTCATACATTAAAAAGTTACCAAGTTAAATACTGGTAAAAACAATTCACCTAATTTATGTCTAATGTATAACACTCTTCGAAAAAATAGATTGGAACCTTTAAATTCTAGAGATATTTGGTTTATTTCACCATTTACATTTTTTAACTTCAAAAATATTTTATTATAACATATTAAATCAGTAAGTATGACCTTATTTGGGATGAGTTGAGCCAAACTTTTTACTAATAGAAACCAAAGTAATAAATCATCACCGAAAGCAAGATGCCAGTAAATACGAAACCAAATTGATTCAAACATGTATTTCGAAATTAAAATGACGGGAAGAACCGGGTTTGGCGAACATGCATATTATTATTATTATTACTATTAGAATTAAGTACATACCTCTAACCATAACGAGAAGCAGAAAAACATATGCTGGGGAAATTATCATCAAATTGATATCATAGCAATCTCTTTCTCGCATAAAATCAGAGAAATCAGTGAGAATGCTTCTATCTATGCATGTATAGGTTTAGATTAGGGAGTTGTTGTAATTCTAATTTAATTAGGATTCCCCCAACAACGAACTTTCTAGTAGAATCATTAAATCAATTTGTACTTAATTCTGGAGGTATTTAAGTTGTCTGTAAATTAAAATATCAATAGTTTGATTAATGCAACATCAATAAGATCATGAGATTGTCATAGCGCCCTACAGTACTCGTATGAAAATAGATTGAACATGAAAGCTTTCTCATAGACTTAAAAGAATGAATCAACAACTTAACACATGACATTAATGCAACTCTAAATGACAACAACTTTCAATGTAGGATATAATTTTGGGATAAATAAACCATGACAAGGATCTATTTTAAAGTTCAGTTCGATGGTTTTGGGATATTCTGTCATTGGGATGCACGCAAATTATCTCCACTATCACTAATAACATGGAATGTGTTGTGCAACGGCTCTTGTATTTTTTCAGGTGGTGAAATCAAATCAAAGTCCCGTTTCAAAGCCTCATCCCAATTCAATTTCTTTAACTTATCAATGAACTCATAAGACAGAACAACACGAGAAGCTTGCCCTTCTTTTATCACTCGCATCCACTCTCCTTCGGATGTTGACATTGTACTCTATATGTATCAATTCATAAAGGACTACAATTGCAAGAAACAAAAGGGGGAGAAGAATTTTGTTTGAGAAAAATTGTCTGTGTCTTGTACTATTTATAATACAAACGATTAGTCCAATTATTGTGTATCTCTAACTTTGGTAACTTAATCAATTTAGGTATTCTTTTGAAATTTCCTATCCATAATAGTTCTTCTCTGGCATTAATAATTGCCTTACATACTCAAACAATTGTAATTCTTACCTTAAAAGAGTGGTCAATTCATGCATTAACCTTTCAGAAAACTATATGACACAACTACCATAAAAATAGGTAATTGCTTACCAAAGGTAAGTTAATGAAGGCTTATATATGTCAAGTAGTATTTGATTTTGTCTTTTCAATTTTAAAGATGGTAAATTAATGATTAATTAGTGAACACTCAATTAGAAACACACAAAGTTTGTTCATTAGCATGCAGAATCCAATTTTCATTTTTCAGTAAAGAAATGAAATAATATGAACCGAACATATTCCAGTAATGTCCTGCTTTCAAGTAAAAATTAAACAACCACCGAGAAAATAAAGGGAACATCATCACAATATTTTGCACGGTTTGGACGTTATATTAGACATATTTAATTTGCGTTAGTAATAAAAACTGTTTAAAAAGGTACATATACAAGAGAGAATACAAGTTAAGAGTAAATATAATTATACCGAAAATATTCAAAAAAAGAATAATTTCGTTTTAATATCTAATCATATATAAAGATGTTTATGTAGGATTGTACGGTGTTCATATAACACGCATTGAAAGACAAAACAATCTTTGAGAGAGCTACTTGTATTTAAAATTTGTTTACATATCTCGAAGATGGATTTCAAGACAAACCTAGTGACGAGAGTCGTAATTCAAAATTTCTTCAATATTACGAAGACTCTGTGTGTATCCACAATGAGACTGATCTTTGCTATCAACTCCTTGATCAACGGAACCGCAAACAAATAGATTTCAAGATATTGTGCTGAATTTTTTAAGAAAAAAAATCAATTCACAATAAACAAACAAGAAAACAATTTTCTTGACAATAGTATTTTCTCTCTTGATATAGCGCAGCACTCACACACTTCAGCAAAGTATTTTTCTCTTTATAAGACATCCTATGGAACTTTTTCCATCACCTTTTATGTAGCATCACATATAGATCTTTTACCTATTTGTTTAAGATAATGATGTACTTGGGGTAGAAGTCTAACTGCATAATTAGACTTTACGAATTTTTTTGGGGGAAATAAGAATCCCATTCTAAATGGGCTATCACAAGTGATGGAATGTGTTGTAGCAGCATACGTCCTTTCAAGGACAATATGAACTTTCGTCCAATTCTAAAATTGGTCTTACCATATGGTGAGCCTTTATTAATATTTTGATATAAGTATAAGAGGTATATATATATATTTCAAACTATAGATATAACTCAATTTTCTATTTCAAATATAAAACTTCAATTTATCCATAATTTTAATTATATTTTTCTGTGCTAGCAAAAAAATTAATAATATGCTATTTTAATTAATAATTTATTTATTTGACTAATTAAATTCTCTAATTTAATTATCGCATAATAAAACAATTAATCGTTTAACAAAGATCAGAACACTCGTTAGTGCGCGACCTCATAGGTTTAAAACTACGTCGGTGGTAAATTGACCATATCAATTTACTAATCAAGGATGGCGTCAAGCAAAATAACGAAATACATTCATTCTAGGCGTACAATGCTAGGAAGTCTTTATTACTATACTATCTGTACATATCAGTCGATGAAATCACTATGAGATGGGATCTATGTTGGCTTAATACGATGAAGATGGACGGAAGTAGAGGGCCATGTACTACCAACGTTTGAAAATGACTGGCTACGAGATCAGGTATACCAATTTGAAGAAAATCTGCTTGACTTTGATAAGGCGAAAATTGAGGCATTACATGTTGTCTTACTAATACATTTAATAGCAGCTTTTATGTCCTTAACTACTACATAGCATGAAGTATTCAATTTACTTTCATGAACCCGTGAAAGAATAATGTAGTATTTTCTTCTATCCTTTTAGCTCCGAATGATCCTAGGATATGATTCAACTGTCAAATCCTAATAGGTGACCAACTATGAGTGCATGCCAAATTATAATTGACCATTGAATGACTTGAGAAGCTTTTTTCTTCTTTCATGCAATTTGCCTGGTCAAGCTCTTAATTAATCGTTTATATCCCATTCATAATTTATGGTAATTCTAATCATTAAAAATTATCCAATGAATCAATTCAATGATCATATCTCTATATGCATCATCTATATATGTGATTTAGTTAATGAGATCGACTAATTTTTATCCTATAAGTATCACCACATACATTTTGATCTAACCGGATTACTAATGTCCTAATTAGTGATCCTCTGATTAAGAATAATTTTAGATTAAGTTATAAGAAACGTGGCTCTCTCATTATCATGTTCTCCATCCTGATCTGATGTCGTCAAGTCCCAAAATTTTAAGGATCTTATCATATTAATCAAGCAATTGGTAATAACTATGATTAAAAAAAATTCAGATGGCATATATTTATATTGAATAACATTTACAAAAATTGTTCAAATCATTACATGTGAGATTGGATCGAGGACATATCAACTATATGCCTAACAGTTTACTCAAGTGTTTTCCAATATTAACTCATTGAAATATAGAGAACACTAGTCCTAATCCTAATACAAGAGAATACTCAAGGATAGTTTTCAAGTGAGACATAAAATAACGCTAAACAAAAGCCATATACTGCTTCTTTCACATTTTAGTTCTACAATTGCTGCCAACGTATCTCAATTCTCATTGGAAAAATGAATGAAGAAAGCATTAAGCAAGTATCAGAAGAAAAATCAACAAAATCCAGACCATCGTGATGGTGTATGGCAGCAGATAAGTTTGACAAAAATTGAAAACACTGGAAGAGTTTGACATTTAGTAGGCGTTTAACCATATATTTCAAATAATTTTCACTTTATTTGAAATTTATGAAAGTTGGAGTTAAAGATGAAGTAATTGTGTTTGGTTATATTTTTTGCAAAGGAGAGAATACCTCATTTTATTTAAAATTTATGAAGATTGGGCTGGAAAACAAGTTTTGAGCACTTTTCAAGATTTAGAATCCAACTCCAAGTTGAATTTGAAAATTTATAACCAAACACTGATTATGAAATAAAATAAAAAATTATACTCCAAAAAAAAAAATGAATAATTCTCGTAGCCAAACGGGTCCAATTTAAAAAAGAAACTACGGAGGAGTTTCTAATTTAATATTGGAAACTTTCTTTTCCGGCCAATTTGCACGATTACCCTTATTCGAGTGTGGTCTTTAATTTTTACCCCTCAAATTTCTGGTCTTTAATTTTTGTTCTTCGCCTAAAATACCTCGAGGTTCTGGGTTTGAACCCCGGCTCAGTCAAAAAAAAAAAATCGAAAGGCAAGGCTTTGCGAGAAGTCTGCCTTATTAGGCAGAAGGGAAAAAAAATCTTTTTGCATAAGGCAGAGGTTTTAAAAAAAAAAAAAAAAAATTGACTGAGTAGGGTTCGAACCCAGAACCTCATGTATTTTCGGCCACCTTTTTTAAGTGGAGGACAAAAATTAAAAACCAGCGCTTATGAACGCCAATCCGTGCAAAAAAATGTTCTCTATCCACATGTTTAATTTATTGGGCCGATCCAACCAACGAGGGGCAATTCGCAGAATTGCCCTTCTTTTGGGGTGGTCTTTAAATTTTGCCCGTCATATTTGAAATCTTTAAATTTTGCCCTTCGACTAAAACCCATGGGTTTCAAGTTCGAACCCCCACACAGTCAAAATTTTTTAAAAAAAATCACAAGGCAGAGTTTAAATTTCGCTATGCTCCCACCGGCATACACTTGTGAAGGAATTACCAAAGTTATGTCGGACCCGGGATACTTATGCCTTATGGGCAGACTTGGCATAAGTATGTCGGGTCCGGTATAACTTTGGTAATTCCTTCACAAGTTTATGCGGGGTCCGGCATAAAATTTGCCCATAAGTATGCCCCCACCGGCATAAACTTGTTAAGGAATTAACAAAGTTATGCCAGACCCGGCATACTTATGCCAAGTCTACCCATAAGGCACGAGTATGTCGGGTTCGGCATAAATTTGGTAATTCCTTAACAAGTGTATGCCGGGTCCGGCATACACGCGCCCCAAACCTTGCCTTGCAATTTTTTTTAAAATTTATGCTTGAGCGGGGGTTCGAACTCAGAACCTCATGATTTCTGCGTGAACGCTCAGAGTTGCAATGCGAAGGGCAAAAATTAAAGACCAGCAATATGAGGGGCATAATTTAAAAACCACAAATATGAGGGGCAAAATTTAAAGACCACCCAAAAGAAGGCAATCCGCGCAAAAAAAATGACCAAGGAGCTAGTTAAATGGGCTTTGCTATAGTTGACGGGTTAAGGTAAAATTTGTGTGGACCAGCCAGTTTTTACTCCGCTAATTAATTTTTAACCACCATTTTATATGTAGTTAAAAAATAGTCGGCTCTTCATTAAAACAAGCACGAGAGGATGTAGTTAAAAAAATAGTCAGTTCTTCATTCAGATTGTAATTTTGTGATAAACCGTGAAAAATAATGCAATATCAACTTTTTTTGCTATGTTAATTTAAGCTTTTACAGAGTTTTGACTTGATAATTCGTCTAAAATTTATTTTAAAAAATAGTACTGTTTTTGTTTCCATTAGAAGTCATTAATGTATAAATCACTTTCGTACAAAGAAGAAAGAGGAGGAAGTAGTGAAGTGGCTAAAATTTAAATACATTGTAAATAGTGTTATATTTTAATAGCACCGTTAAAAATGGCTACGTGGTGTTATTCGTACATGGAATTTTTTGGATAATAAATATTTTAAGAAAATTATACCATAACAACTGGATTCAAAGGTACGAGAAGAGGAACACCGTTTGCTGCTCAAACCGCAGCAGCAAACGCTATCTGTACAGTAGTGGATCAAGGTATGCAACGAGCAGAAGTCATGATAAAAGGTCCCGGTCTCGGAAGAGATGCAGCATTACGAGCTATTCGTCGAAGTGGTATACTATTATGTTTTGTACGGGATGTAAATCCTATGCCACATAATGGCTGTAGACCTCCGAAAAAAAGACGTGTGTAGAACTGAACATTGAAGAAATCGCAAGAGAAATAAAAGATTCGATGATCTAATCAAATAATAGTACTATGGTTCGAGAGAAAGTAACAGTATCTATTCGGACACTACAGTGGAAGTGTGTTGAATCAAGAACAGACAGTAAACGCTTTTATTATGGACGCTTTATTTTGTCTCCACTTATGAAAGGCCAAGCTCACACTAGGCATTGCGATGCGAAGAGCTTTACTTGGAGAAATAGAAGGAACATGTATCACACTTGTAAAATCTGAGAAAGTCTTTTTTCGGCTATTGTATTGTATTATCAAAGTTAGTGTTTTTGGCCACCGCAATCTTCTCAATTTCTCTTTGGTATTATTACGAGTAGTTTAATTTTTGGTACTTTATTTTCAAAATGTCACGTAAAAGTTGCGGTGTTATTAGGGTATCACGTTTGTTGCGTAAATTAATAACAAGTTCTAATATAGTAACACATAAGTATAGATTAAGAGTAATTTATATTTGTTGAGTATAACTTTTTACAACAAGAGCTTTGTATGCATGCAATGCCCAATCAAGATTTTGATTTACCAAACAAATGTAGCGACGCAAATTGTGCACTCCTAAAATACTCTTTGTCAAAACAACTAGTGTTCTTTTGTTCTATTAAAATGATTACTGAGTTGATAACTGAAAGTCTGCCGTTCAAAAGATTTAAAAAAAAAAACATGTAGCATCACTAGAGAGTAGGGGTGTACAAAGTAAACCGACAAACCGCACCAAACTGATAAATCAAGTCAAACCGGAAAAAAAAAACCCAACTAGTGGTTTGGTTTGACTTGGTTTGGTGTTTAAAAAAAAAATCTTATCATAATTGGTTTGGTTTGGTTTTAGCTAAAAAAAGTCAAGTCAAACCGAACCAAACCAAACCAACATTACATGTATTCAATTTTAAAAATATTTTATACATAAAAATATTTATTTGTAATGTAATTTATAAATATTTCTTAAATTTTTTCGTAGTTTTTTTTTTATCTATTATCATATTATTCAAGCTTGAACCTAGAATTTTGAATGTGAATAAGTTTTATACCCAATGGATGTTAGTAACTCATATAAAGTCCAAACAAAAATCAACTCAACACTAATACTAACAAAAGAAATTCAATTTACCACTAGGAATGACAATAATGTTGGATATCTATTCTTTAGTTTTGCATAATTGGTTTAGAGAGTAAAAATACATAACTTAAGTTTTTTTTCTTGTCATGTAATTAATACTTATTAGCCGTACTTATTTTAGCATAACTTAGTATTTTTAGATTATGGTCATTTTATTTATGGCTTATTAATTAGCAATATTTATTTTAACCGATTTTATTATCTTTTGTTGAATATTTTAATACAATGTCATCACTCTTCTCACATTTTGTGTTATTTTCTTATGAAACACCTTAATTACATAGTTATATCTTACTAGGACTAAAGAAATATTTGAAGTAAAAATTATATGTTTTGTATCAAGACTATTCCCAAAAAAACCCGAATAACCCGAGAAAACCGAATAACCCGAGAAAATCCGAGGTTGAAAAACCCGAATTTTATTGGTTTGGTTTGGTGTATAAATTTAAAAACCCGACACAATTGGTTTGGTTTGGTGTTTAAAAAATCCAAACTAATTCGGTCCATGTACACCCCTACTAGAGTATGAAAAAAATATATATAGACTTCATATTGTACTCAAATAGTAGAAAAATATAAAAGGGGAAGGAAAAAATAAAGGAGTCTGTCGGTTTGGGGATTGCTTATAACAACCTCAAGGCTCAAGCTTAAAAATTCAAATGCTTCGTTATTTTAAATTTAATATAAAAATATATATTATACATATTAACTTATTTGATTCAGTTCATTATTTTTTTTATATATCTTTTATAAAATTTAAAACTCACCCTAATTATTTACTACGATTACAATTGAAAACTAAGATTTGATTAAAAAGAATCAGTACGGCTCAGTTAAGCACGATTAGTTCAGCCAATTTTCAAAGAACCATTTAGGCCCTTGTATTACGTGAAAGTCGTCTTGCTATATATTCTCTATGATCCTTATTATGTCACCCACAAATCAAAATAACATTTCAACAATTTAATAAACTTGCTCTAGTTGCCAACTTGCCACACACTAAAAAAGTAAAACAATTATTGATGCAAAAGGTGCTAGCCATATTTTCCCAAAGTTATGCAAGTACTTTTCAATCTTAATAGTAGGAAGAAGAAACCAAATTTGTAGTTGTTAGCTTTTATTTGTGGGGCACTTTTGGTGACTAGAGAACCCTTTTGCCAAAAATAATAGAAGGAACCTATGGAGGAAATAAAAGCACAAGTGTCGGTGACCATACGTTAGTGGAAAATGCTGTGCCTCTATGCTTTTTATTGGTGTACAACTTCACTTTTGATCAGAATCATCAGTATGGAACTCTCTGTTTCTGTGGTGGTCTGAGAGACTGGTTACTTTGAAGGTACAATGATTTTATAATCTTGCAATGTTACATATATTGATATAGTTTGATCCAAGATACAACACCTTTCATCAGCTGAGGCAGACATAAAAATGACAAAACATGTGAGGAAATTTAACATGATAGTGGCCCTCACTTCCCTAGGAAAAGGGGAAGGTACTGCAATTTTCCATCTTAGATCAAGAAAAGACTGATGACTTTTAAAGCAAAGTTGCAGCAAATCAAATATCAGCAAGCAAAAAGAAACCAAGAATACTCAGATTTCATTAGCTTTTTGTTGAGAAATTCAGGGAAATTATTACTGTACTTCTCAATTTGACAAAGAGTTTTATACATCTACATACACTTGAAATAAGGGTCAGTTCTTGATTTCTGATTGAGAAGAGAACTGAACCCTTCTCCCAAAAACTCGCACATCAAAATGTTACTATCTAGTTATGATTAAAAGGGGAGGAGGAGGGCACACCATAACAACCTCTCATCCAAAACCCACCAAATAACCACGACCGACCCTCTAGTTGAAGGTGGTGAGTAAAAATGAAAGAAGTATACACAAGAATCATAAACGGAACGAGTTTGGTTAGTCAAAGCTTGATGAGCGGCTCCACCTCCCTCGCAAATAGTCCTCCAACGAAACATTATGCTCAATACTGCTTATTGAGAGAGAATCCTCTTCAACACCGAGTAATGCAAGGTTAAGGTGTGACCGGAGATTAGAATGTGAGAAAGTGTCATCTTCTAACATATCGGCCCCTTCCATGGCATTTGTCGGTAGCATTGTGTCGGATCCTTCTGAACCATTGACTTGTAACCTTGCCCACTTGGTTGTTTCAGCATCACCTTTGAGAAGCTTTGAAACCTGTAAAAACCGGGCGCGTTAAACACTAGAGACTTCTATATCTAGCCAAGGACAAGGCGATTTAACAAAACATACAAATATTTTTGCACGTCGAAAATCATACAGAGAAGAAGCATGGTCCTTAAATATTAAATAAATTTCAAGAAACTTGAATATGACTTACGATGCTCATTTGTGGTCGAGCTCGTGGAGCACGTCTGATACAAAGGGCAGCAGCAAGTACCATCCTTTCTACTTGTTCACGATCATAATCAGAACTCAACTGAGGGTCTAGTAATTGGGCATACTTCCCACAAGTTACAATTGGCTTTGCCTGCAAATTTGACACTTGATGTATTAGTTTATGATGCAAAACAAAACTGACTTAATTAGATGAGCACACAGGACATACCCAAATAACAAGGCTCTCTTGACCCTTTGGACAATTGTTACTTATGGGTTTTCTTCCTGAAAGAAGCTCAAGAAGTACTACTCCAAATGCATAAACATCAATCTTGTCATTAACCTTCCCATACATGAAATATTCAGGAGCCAAGTAACTGCAACAAAGCACATTTTACCAGAATAATTTATTAGAGGAAATAACACGACGCCATATATTCTCTTCAATTTCTCTTGAACAAGTCCTCATGGTTCTAGAAAGCTGAAGAAGTTACATACCCGAAAGTTCCAGCTACATCAGTGCATGTAATATGAGATGAGGTGGCGGTTGCCCATTTAGCAAGTCCAAAGTCAGAGAGCTGAAAAGCAAAAAAGCCAATTAAATTACTAGCTAGATCAAAGTAGCAATCTTTATCCCCAAGGAAAGTAGGAAAAAAGCAGCAAAAGAGTTAGAGAGCATCACCTGTGGCTCAAAATCATCAGATAGTAATATATTTGACGATTTTACATCACAATGGATCACTGATTGAGAATCTCTGCCATGAAGATATTCTAGTGCCTCAGCAACTCCAATAGCGACATTGTATCTTTCTTTCCACCCAAACATCAGAGGATCCTTCTTATTACCTGAATGAACAACCTCCTGAGTCAAAAAGATTGAAGACCTAAAGATCTTGTATATGTGTTCATTACTCTAATTCTACTTCTAGACAAAGTATAGGATGAAATTGCAGTAACTTTGACTGGGAAAGAGCAAAAGTTTTGGAAAATGTTATTAGCCTACCATGTAGGTTCTCTTCAAGGCTTCCCCTTGATAGAAAATCATATACAAGGAGAAGGTTGTTGTCCTCAAAACAGAATCCAAATAGGGAAATTATGTTTTTGTGACTCAAAGCAGTAATAATCTCAATTTCCAAAACAAACTCTCGCACTGCATCTTCGGATTGTTTTAAGATCTTCACAGCAAGTTCCTTTCCATCAGGAAGGCAGCCTTTGAAAACCTGACTACTTCCTCCTTTACCAATAATGTTCTCTGTTATCATGAAAATGAATGTGAGTCAACTATATCGAACCTTTTTGCGAATCTGCAGCTGAGAAAAGCACAAACCTGAGGAAAAGCTCAAGGTTGCCAAGAAAAGTTCCTGGAATTTGAACAATCTACACATTGCAGAGTACTTCTCATGAAGTCCCTCTAGTTCTCTTGGTAAGGTTCTTGGTGAATTGTCTGGAGAGGATTTAGAGGACGTTGTCACGTGATTGACAGGAACAATTGCGCCACTTTCTTCATCTAGTGCAGGAGCTTGACGACTTTCATCATCATCAGAGCGTAGATTTTTCTTGTCTGCATCGTCCTCCATGCACAAGAGATGTCTACTTGGCAGGCACAGTGCCCACTGAACAACAGAGAGTTTCCTTATTGATAAAGTCTCTGCAGCTTGTTGATTTGATAATATAGCTCGGTGAAGCAATGGCCAACCAGGTCTCACTTCAGGCAAATCCTTTTTCAGCAATGTAATTGAACTAGATCCTGACTCCTGCCTTTGCACGGGTACTATCGCCATTGAATTATCATCACTGTTATTGTCTGAAGTCTCTTCGTGTACTTGAGTACAAGAATTATCAGGCAACGGACAGTCGGGTGAACAAACTGAACAATTCTGTTTAAGGGAATTCCCTCTTGATGATTCAGAAGCAGCTTTCAGTAATGCCTCACCTAGAGTCTGATAACCAACTTGCCTGCAGGAATTTGTTGGCCTCAGCCCAGTGCTGTCATTTAATACTTTAGAGTTCTTATTAGTCAGTGTCCGCTGAATTACACTAAGCAAACGATTCCCATTGTGATGCTCAAGTTCTACATACAACAAAGACATCAAGTCAGTTATTATGAATTAAAGATCTTGCTCAATCAACCAGAAAACATAAAAGCGAATGCCAACCTTTTGAACTGGCATACGATGCTAACAAGGCCTCTCTTTGAAAAACAATTTTTCCATTATTAACAGCCAATACTGAGCAATCTTTTGGCAACTTTCTAGCACAGTACTTTGCAACTGAAGCTGATGATCGAATTGTATGATTAGCAGCCCCGACTATAACATCTGTTGCTAAGTAAGAATTCGCCTCACGAACAATAATTTTTCTGACCGATGTACCTCTGCAGATCTTTAGCTTAAGATCCACCTATAATGGAAAAAAGGATCAGACTTTTGCTCAAGCATGACATCAACGTGAAGCAAACTGACAAAAACACTTTATGACTCCCGCAAGAACATCTTTCCTATCCTTATTTATCCACAAAAAAAAAAAAAAAAAAAAAAAACATTTTTCTTTCGGCAGCCAATGAAAGCATTCATAAAAAATAAAAAATAAAATTAAAATAAAAACAATTAAATGCATCAGTATTTCCATCCACCAACAATGTCACAATCCAATTCAACCCTCCCTTCCCACAAGAAAATAAAACACTTGAAAATGGTTTTCAGTAAAATAAAATGTATTCACTAGACATAATATTTAAGTTTTTTCTCATAATATCCAGTGCCCCAACTAACATGAGCTCAAAAAAGAAAAAGAAAAAGAAAAAATTACCCTTTTAGGCAAAATAATGAAAATTAATTACCTGTTTGAGATTACAGAAGCCTTCATAAACTTCAAGAACTGAGTCAAATGCTTTGACCAACGATAACAGTGAAGATTTCCCATCACGATCTACAATTTCTGTACCAAACAGGGCCATAAAAAGGACTCATTTCACCTAAAGAATTAAAATTCTCACAGCCCTAATAGCACTGACAGAATAAGAAAAATTGTACTTGGGCAACGCAGAGAAGACGACAATTTTTTGTTAACACCCATAACAGAACAAAATTCTCATTCACATTATAGGTGACATATTTTACTGAATAGGGAAAAGGGAATGTACCAAAACAATAAAATAAAAACCCATTTCTTTCTTTTAGAGTTTGATTTCTCACTCGACTAAGATTTATTATCTCAGAAAGTTATTTTTTCTGTTAAAGAAAATTAGAATAAAAAAGTATGGTGATTTTTTAAGCTAATAACTATTAATTGACGCGAAAGAATTCCAAAAAAAATAATATATTAGAGAAAAGAAAACTAAAAACTATGGCTTTCAAGCAGAAACAAAAACAACTCGAAAACAAATTTCAGGCGTATCTAATATTTTCCAGTTTCCATTTTGAGAGAAGTAAAAGTAATAATTCTTGATTCCCAATTTCAACTGGAAGAAAAATCAGATTGAAAAAAAAAAAAAAAAACTTTTCCTGTAAAAGCAGAAGGAAACATTTCCAAAACAAATTCAGAGAAAAATGAATCGAAATTTTTCCAGTTTCAGTTTTCAGGGTAGTAAAAATGCTTATTCCAAGTTCCCCAAATTCAGCTAAAACAAACAAGATTTTGCAAAAAAATTACAGCAAAGAGAGATAGGGAAAAAACCCAACTTTATAAAATAATAAAAAATCAACAACCAGAACAAACCATTAAAAAAAATCCCAGCTTCAAAACAGAAGATACAAGGATTAAAGAGGGGGAAAATGAAAATAAACAAAGAAATTATTTTACAAATAGAGTTTCAAAACAAGAAAAAGAAAAAAAAAGCACTTTTAGTGCAAAGAAAAGGAAGGAAAAAAATACCATTATTATTAAGAACATGAAGAGCAAGGACAAGATCACCAGGCTGAGCAACTTTAACAAGAGCCCATGTTAATAGTTCTCTACTTGCACCATCCAACTTAACTCCAACAACAACAGTCTTGTTACCACCTTCATCTTTTCCACCAGAAAGAATACACTGAAACTGTGTCATTTTTATGTGACTTGAGATTATTATTATTATTATTATTGAGGTAAAAGGAAAATGGTGTTCATATCATATATAAAGAGGAGTAAAAGAATTAAGTTTGAAGTGTTTGGTTTTTGGTTTTCAAGGTTAGATAGAGAAAACAAATGGTGAAAGAGATAGATAGAGAAGTGGTGTTAGTAGTGTGTTTATTTGAAGTAACCATGATGACTTGTCTTGCTTGGTCCACTTTTGGGTGTTAGCTCGATACAACAAGCAAAACCGCCGTCAACCCGAATTAAATACGGAACTCAATTATAACTGTGTATAATTGACCCTAAAGTATAACGAAGGGTATGAATAAATTATTTTTCAAAATTCAGGGGTAATTTTGATCATTTTCTGTATTACAATTTAATGTGCCAAAAAAAAAATAGTAGTATAAGATTTTAAACTATTTTTTTCAATTATTATTAAAGCCTATGTAGTAGGAACTAGGAATGTTTTGGATGAAATAGTGCTTATTTACTCCATTCTCTATCTCTCTCTCTTTATTTCTTTAATTTAAGCATGCGGGTATTCGTTTTGCAACTTGCGAGCAGGGGCGGAGCTAGCCTTTGGGAGTGAGTTCGGCCAAACCCAGTCACTTATTACCCCATCATAACATTTATTGGTCTTGATAGGTGTGGTTGACCTATTATTGGACTTACTTGATGCAAATTTGAGTTAATTGGGTAATGAATTTTCCAATTTGAATAATAGAAAACCTCTTGATGGAATGAGAATGAATTACCTCTTAAACGATCTACTAGATACGAATATGGACTAGTCATATCAGTAAAAGTTGGGTACCACATTCTAAAGGAGAAAATAATTAAGATAAGAAGGAAAGTTCATTTGATTTTTTGGTCAAGCATAAACATCTGATGCAAAGTTGCAGTGGGTTGCTCCTATGGAGTGAAAAGTAATTTGCTTTTTCCTATTGAGACGTACTATTATGGAAAATTTACTCGACATAACTATCTCTAAGACTTATTTATTAATAATAGCTACCTTTTATTTTATTTATTTATTTTTAGTAGCTTAAATTAATTTCAAAATTACCAGTTGTAACTGATCTACAAGCATCTCTGTATTTCCCCTAAACTTACGGCCATGTTCCCCAATAACTCCCAATCTCTTCTCTTTTCAAATTAATTTCTCTCTCATCTTCAATATTTCAACCATATTATACGCCCATTATCTATCATTTTTATTAGCACGATTTCATCTTCCTTAATCGTTACCCACACAATGTAGGTAACGAATAAAGGAGGACAACAGGTAAAATGAAGAAAATGGATGTCTTGATCAACATGAAAGTTTACAAAATTCGAAAACCAGTTGGGTAAGGGAATTGGGAGCTGAGGGAGCCAATTCGGATGACAAAGTCCCATTAAACTAGACGGATTGCTCAAGTGCTCCATGTCAATTTTGCTTTAAAAGCCCAACCTGTTGCAATCTACAGAGAAGACACTCAAAGAGTCGAAGCTCAAGTTGGCACCTGTAGGATAGAGAAAATTCTGGGCATGATAAAGGAGAATTGTTCTCAAAGTTGTTCACCTTTTCTTCTTCTTGGATTTTTGTTGAATCTGTGGTTAGTGTGGAAGTTGTAGAAACACCATTGATGAGAGTTGTGGAGATTCACGCCCACCAAGTGTTTGATAAAATGTTTCAGTATATTTCAATGTATTTCACTGTATTTATCTTTCTTTTTTTTTTTGTGTGTGTAGAACCTATTTTTGCTCCACTTTGTTTTCACGATTTTTGTATTTCACTGTATCTCAATGTAATTCTGCATTTTGTATTTCTAATTTATAAAATAGTTTCTGATATATTTCATCTTCCACATGCTTCAAAACTAATAACGGATGTTTTTGGGAACTATGTCATTCAAAAGGTAGCCATTCTGGTTCTCTGTACTTCTACATCTCTTCAGGACATTTTAAGTTTTTTAAACCCTTGAGCCTTTAACCGTCCATCATCTTAAACCATTGCATATCTGAATTATGTGTCCAGTTCTTTGAGCATGGAAGTCATGAGCAAAGAGAGATGTTGGCATGTCAATTAACAGGACAGATGCTGCCTTTAATTCGTGAGCTGTTATGAAATGCGTGAAATATGGTTGATTGAATTTAACTTACCATTTAAAAAGAAAAAGAAGAATTTGTTCAAAAAATATAGCCAATTTTTACTCAACCCGATTTTGTATTTCCCTGTATTTCACTGTATTTCAAAAAACTATTCCATAAATAGCTCCTGATTTCACTGGAGCATGGTTACTATTCACTGTATTTCTCTATATTTCAAAAGAATAGAAATACACGCGTTTTTAAAAAAAAGTAGCTATGCTTGGTAATTTTGCATTTTATAGTTATATCTAGTTAGAAGCCAATAAAAGGTAGCTATTTATGTAAGTTACCCTACTATTATTGGGTCCACTATTATTATGCTATATTTCAAGGGAATCGATACAAATAAATAGAACTATTTGGACATTTTGGCCAATTTTAATAAGAGATAAAATTGTTGTATGCACTTGGGATATTAAGTTTATGTGCATTTCGTCATTAGATAAATTTACTGACAAGACAAAACACTCAGATTATATAAAATCCCATCGGGTTTGTTATATAGAATACTTTTAATGTAATGCTTTTTAAGATCATGTTATTTAGTTTTTAAATGTGTTGAGATTACATTCTTAATTTAGATTAAATTTATCAACAATTTAAACTGTTATATAAGAAGTAGATATTCATAATTTGTCCCACTCTAATTTTATCTGGGTTAATCAAATTAGAAGTAGGTCTTTGGCATGGACATATGCAATAAAGTTTGTGATAGAATATTAAGAAGAATAAAATAAAAGGTAAAAAGTGTTCCATTTGTTTATTTCCCCTTAATTCTTGTTATTAGTTCTTAAATAAGGGGTGATGCATGTTGCTACAAATAATTATAAGAGGAGAGCTCATCTCTATCAAAGTGTATATTTAATTGAAATCAAATATTACTACCAAACTTGAATCTGTGTGAGTTCCCCTCATATGAATTCCCAACAATCGTAGGAGAGAGAGAAAAAAGGTGAAAAAGTCTGGAGGTTTAATATTATTAAGAAGACCCAGAGCATATTCCTTTCTTTCCTAACCCACCAAGTGGGATTTTATAGTTTAGTCACTAGATTATATTGCAATATACAATTCAGAGACCAATCCATGTTAAATAAATAAAAATATTATTTGATTTTCTTTCTTCAAGATCTACGATCACCAATTAAGTTTATGTTAGACCTCTGAAAACTAAAAAATCGAATGAATTTAGTTATAAAATCCAGTAACTCAAGAGGATCATATTATTCATTCCAATTTAATATATTACTTCCTCTTTTTAAATATCAATTTAATTTTTTTCCGTTACGAAATTGAACATATACTAATTCATCTATCTAACAGAAAATAAATTATAAAATGAGTTGAACTGTTCTTAATTTACACAATCATATTACCTAAAAAATAAGTAGATAACTATCTGTTATCTTCCTTAATAAACGAAACTAACTGCTTAAAAAATAAGGTATGCAACCTGCTATAACTGGTTAAATTATATTAATTGTGTAAATTATTTGCACTAATGTGTATATGAGTTAAACGTAAATAGAATTATGGAGTATCAAGATTGGAAGGCACACATGCAGATAAAACTTTCGTTTAACTTCAAATTCACTGAGAAATGGAAGATGAAATGAGGCCATCAAAACAGGTAAGAAAGATTAAAGTTGCTGTTCAGATATTGGCTGAAATTACTATCAAGCTTCCACAGCTCCTTTTTT
The DNA here is from genome assembly GCF_019175385.1 of Lycium barbarum. Lineage (NCBI taxonomy): Eukaryota > Viridiplantae > Streptophyta > Magnoliopsida > Solanales > Solanaceae > Lycium > Lycium barbarum. Next base: position 127,941,017 of record NC_083338.1, on the reverse strand, counting down.
ACCAAAAAGCTAACGTCTATTGCAACGAAGGTATTTTTCAAAAGGCATTGATTCTCTTTCTTTATACGTATTATTATTATAGTTATAATTAAAAAGTCCATAATTTATGCCACCAAAGTAACCAATGCCTTTTATACCTCTTGTAATATCTTAAAAACAAATAGCAGCCATTAACAGATCTTGACTAGTCTTTCACTGGCTTAAAATATTACATGTATAAAGTCTTTTTCTAGTTCTTTTTTTTCTTTTCCTTTTTGCTCCATTGACAATGATACTCTTACCTTTTGGTGAGAGTTAGAGGACATGATAAGCGTACTTAACTTGTACAATGAATTAATGGATTATCATTAAGTGGGCGTCATAAATAGATTCGATTAAATTTGCCAAAAGAAAATGGTTTAGAAAAATGTAGTTTTGATATAGTACTAGTTAAGAAACAATCATTTTTTTTTTAGCAAATCCGTTAAAAATGTACCACTCCTCTGTCTCAAAATACTTGTCCTTCTAACTAAAAATCGTCTTAAAATACTTGTCTTTTTTTTTTTGTTCACAAAATACCTGTCATTTTAATTACAAACCAAGATAAAATTAAGTAGCTTTTTTCTATTTTCCCCTTTATATTTTCAGAGAGAGTACATCAATAATGGAGTTGGCATAGATATATAATAAATATTTATCGAGGAGATAAGAGATAACATGGTTAAATATTTAAAAAGCGTAAAATAGTCAATATGCTACCCTTATTAATGCTTTCTTAAGGGCGTGTAAATGAAAAACACGATAACTATTTTGGGGCGGATGGAGTAATAGCAAATTCATTGGAATTAAACTAATAATTAACCATAGGGTGGCTGAGGCTAAAGAGAGATAGAGAGAGGTAAAAATTATTCGCACCGTACCAAATATTATTAACTTATTATAATTAAGAATCAATAATAGTATATATTAATCTATTATATAGTCAAATAAGAAATATTTATGTACGAAAACAATATGTATCTATTGATAATTTTTTCCACAAGGAGACTATTCATGAACCACCTTAATAAAGAAATTTTAAACGTAGTTGGCACTTATACTCGCCAATCGCCACTTGCGCTAAATTTGAGTAGTGTTATTTTCAGAAGGTCACGATTTTCTTTAACAACAAATTTTACTTGTGGGCAAGTATCAGCTATCACAATCTCTCTAATCATACAGAAGTCATTTGCAGATTTTCCTTCCCACAATTTTTGAAGACGAAATCCCCATTCTCCCTTTAAAATTATTATGGTTTTTGCTTGTCAGAATAATAACAACAACAACAATTTTGTATTTACATCATACTTTAAATTTCCGTTCAATTCCATTTTACTCCTATTTGATGTGTCTAAAACGAGAGTGACCAATCCAAATTAGTCCCAAAGCACCGGATCCTAAATTATGGATCCTTATATATAATCAAGACCTAATGGAAGAAATTTTTTAGAGTTAACCAAAAATACAAATGGAATTGTAACAAATTAGCTTTTCATTTTAACTCTCTCATTTAAATTTTTTTTTTTTTAGAAACAAAATCAGAATTCTTTATACTCCCATTGCAACCATCACTTGATTGCCGTTTAGTTCAAATGGTTCAGAATTAAATATCATTAATTTTTTGCAAGTTTTATTTCTTTAATCCTACTAACTTCCGCAGACGCATACAACTTCAAGGGTCAGTAATTTCTTAAGATTGAGCCAACCTAATTTGACCCGTCATATTGTGATTAAAATAGTAGTATGAAACTATGAACTATGAGGTAAGAACTTTTGACTCTAATTTTCAAAAATTGATTATGGAATGAGGCCGAAGAGGAGCTTTAGAGTAGCACTAAATTGTTTTTATAGGTCATTGACTTGAGTCAAAAAATCGACCACTATAAAATTTGCATTTCAAAACCCTACATGAATGTGTCTATTGCAACAAACTTTTGAAGATGGAATGAGGCCATCAAAACAGGTAACAAGGAGGGTCCAAGATCAAAGATATTAGCTGAAATTAACTATCAATAAGTTACTAGCTTCTTTTTACCAAAAAGATAACGTCTATTGCAGTGAACGTGTTTGTCAAGGCATCAAGGGCATCGTATTCTCTTCCTTTTAAAGACGTATACTACATAATTAAAAATAAAAATGAATTAAAGTAAAAAAATAAACAGACTAAAAAGTAACCCTATAATTACAGGGTGTAATTACACTCAATTCTCAGCCCCCCCCCCCCCCCCCCCCTTGAGAATTGGAGAGTGTAATTACACCCTGTCAATTACACCCAATTTTCATCTAACTGTGTAATTACCTGGTCAAACAAACAGGCCAAACTGTGTAATTACACCCAATTCCAATTACCTGGGTGGCTTTTCAAACAGGCCCTAATTGATCCCACACAAAATAAACAATGTCTTTTACTAACAAATAGTAGCCTTTTTTTTTTTTTTTGTTGGTAGAAACAAATAGCAGCCATTAACAGATCTTGACTAATTTTTAAAGGCTCAAAACTTACATAAAAAGACGTAGTTATGGTATGGCTACGGAACAATCATTGTTTTTTCATAATCTTAGCATCTTTTTTTTTCTCATAATACATAACTAAGTAAAATTTGCAACAAATTTATTTGAAGGTAAGACATGGTTGTCTAATAATATGAACAAATTGATTTCGAAGGGTGCTCTGTCTTAACTATCTCTTACCACTAAGGAATGTAGGAGATTGATGAGATCGAACTCCCCGTCCTTAACCAGATATTTTGTGTTCGAATCCTAACAATCAAGAAATTCTTATAGTGAGCATTTTCTCTAATTAAAATCTGAATTGCTATCTAATTTGTCGTTTTATTATCGACCTTTTGTCACTTATACATGCTTTTTCTCAACTGATTTCATCCACAAATTTATTACTTATTGAAATAGTCGTACAACTAATGAAGGTTTTAAATGAGTTGCAAAATATACTTTACACGTTTATTTTCCCTCCAAGGCCAACATAATTACATAATCTATTATTATTACTTAAAAGACCAAGTGGCCACTGGCCATGGGACCCGGCACTTTTGTAACCAAAGAAAAAAATGAAACCAAGCTAACCCATTTAAAAAAAAAATAAAAAATTAGGGTTCACGCACAGAATTTGTGCATGAAAGGGGTATTTTTTTCTTTTTTCTTTTTTTATCTATCAAAAATCACGTTTTTTTCATACTTTGAGCAAAGATTAGTCATGTTTCAAAACCCCGAAATATTAATATTTTATATAGAACTTAATATATTTTTTTGCGTACAATAACGTCGGCTCATTACATCAAGTATACCTAAACGTTCGGATCGTCATTTTAGGGGTTGTAAAGTGCCCCGAAGTAAGTTTTGTTTCCTTGGAAACTTGTCATCTTTAGATCTAAGTGTCATATTTTATAGGATTTTGATTTAAGTGTTTTGAAATAAAAATATTATATTAAAAAATAAGTGTTTTGAAATACCTTGAATAAAAAAAAAAATCGCATAAATCGGACATCCGAGCGCAAAGTTATGACCATTTAAAGTTTCAACAATTTACAACTAGTTTTCTACTTATGCTCCAGTCCTTATTTTTTATTTACATGAGTGAAGAGGCATATGTATACTTGATGTAATGAGCCGATATTATTGTACGCTAAAAAAATATTAAGTTCTATATAAAATATTTATATTCTAACGTTTTGAAACGTGACTAATCTTCGGTCAAAGTATGAAAAAAAAAACTTAAAGATAACAAGTTTCCAAACTTACTTCGAGGCACTTTACAACCCCTAAAACGACGATCCAAACATATATATATACTTGATGTAATGAGCCGACATTATTTTATGCTAAAAAAAATATTAAGTTCTATATAAATGGTTATACGGTCCCAAACATACGGACCGTATAATATTTATATTCCGGTGTTTTGAAACGTGACTAATCTTCGGTCAAAGTACGGAAAAAAAACTTAATTTTGAGTTTGATTTCCAAAGAACAAAGATGATATGTTTCCAAGCAAACAAAACTTACTTCGGGGCACTTTATAACTCCTAAAACGACGATCCAAACGTTTAGGTATACTTGATGTAATGAGCTGACGTTATTGTACGCAAAAAAATATATTAAGTTCTATATAAAATAATGATATTTCGGGATTTTGAAACATGCTTAATCTTTGCTCAAAATATGGAAAAAAAAAACGTGATTTTTGATAGCTTAAAAAAAAATACCCCCTTTCACGCACAGATTCTGTGCGTGAAGCCTAGTTTATTTGTTCTTTTAATGGGTTAGTTTGGTTCCAAAATTTTTTTTTTTTTAGTTACAAAAGTGTCGGGCTCCTTGCCATGGTGTCCTTATCTAGACATTTTCCAGTTAAGGGGGAGGTAAGTGCTGCAACAAATATTGTTCTTTTCGCCTAATAAAAAAGATGAATCAAATGGCATAACCATATGGTCGTGGATTCAACTCTTTGTCTAATTTAATTTATACTAGTAGATTACTTAAATAAGTCCCCCAATTATTGTGGTCGATCTCTCATTGTACATATCAACAGTAGCGGCCAAAAAATACACACAGAAGAACCGATTTAACCGCTCAAATTAACCAAACAAGCAAAATTTATTTAAAGCGCAAGCATTGTGTCAATTTGTGTATAAGTGAATTGTACTCAACATATAGTTGGTTATGCAAATTGTGATATCAACACTTGCTTAACTCAATCTTTATTTTAAAAAAGAGAACCTTGTGTAGCATATTGCTAAAATATACATATTCCGAAATTAATTAATTGAAAGTCACCTTAAAGAGAATCTCAATGGCTCTTCATTGTGCGAACGGATTCTTGTTTCGTTAAACTAGATGAATAGTGTAAAATAAAACGAAAAAATTCTACTTCAAAATGATAACGTATTAAGGCTGCATGTTGACCTTTCAATGCATGAATCTTACCTTTGCCCGAACGGACATTATGATAAGCAATAAAAATATACGGGTAGCTCACAACAGCAATTTGCTTTCATTACGTTTTCTTACTTCACTAGTCACCATCTTTCACAAGTCATCCTTAAATATTTAAATGTCAAGAGAGGCCAAACAAATAAAATGATGTTATAGTTCTAGTGGTCGGAATTTACCTCATACATAGCCAAAACATTGAATGCTGAATACTTTGGGTAAAGGGCGACATTTTTCAATGATATTACCGCCGCATTACTAGACCAACGTCCTACCGTAAAGCAATCGTTGCACTAAATGATAATCCTACTGACCTACTCCTCTTTTAAGATCGATCTTGTTAGGTTATTGAGATGGTTCGAAGTGTAATTCTTTAATTCATGTAAAGTAGGAGATTATTTGGTAACTTGTAGTATTATCTTTCTACCCATTTGTTTAGAATACATTATTGATTTATTAATCGATCTTCGTTGAGAAAAGTATATTAAATATAAAATGGATGGAAAAGGACAATCTTACTATAACGCCCAAGCGCGCTATCAATTATTGATCTTCCAAAGAAGGCAAATGATGTGCTTAAATTGCTATAGGGAGTTAATAAGTAAAAATATTCATATTTAAATTAGGGAAAAGGTCTAAATTTATTCGTGTTATATTCGAAATCAAGCAATTGACTCCGTTAAATTTTTTGTTTAATTATATCCCCACTCAAGAAAAAGTCTTATTCTGCCCTTGATCTAATTGTGGATCTCCAAGCTGAATTTTTTTTAAACCATAATCAAAAGTTGAAGAATAAATATGATTTCTTTTCTTTTTAAAGTATTTGAATATACGGAAAAGGGCCAAAATTGCCCCTGAACTTTGAAAAATAGTTCATCCATACCCTTCGTTATACTTTAGGGCCAATTATACCCTTACCGTTATACTATGGGGTCAATTATACCCTTATGTCTAACAGCTGTCACGTGACATCATCCCAGCCCTTCAAAATTATTTTCCCCTCAAATAATTTTTTACCCACTAAAATAACCCAACCCGACCCGAATTTTTTTTCCAGCCAAACTGATACGGACCCAACCCAATACCCCTTGGCTGGAAAGAAAAAAAATTGGGTCGGGTTGGGTTATTTTAGTGGGTAAAAAATTATTTGAGGGGAAAATAATTTTGAAGGGCTGGGATGATGCCATGTGGCAGCTGTTAGACATACGGGTATAATTGACCCCATAGTATAACGGAAAGAGTATAATTGACCCTAAAGTATAACGAAGGGTATGAATGAACTATTTCCCAAAGTTCAGGAGTAATTTTGTCCCTTTTCCGTTGAATATATGGAGTACACCCATGTCAAAATAAGCTTCTTAATGATAAAGATAAATACAAAGACACACGATTTGCTCACTAAAAATACTTTGTTTTTTTGGGTACATTTACTCACTAAAAATGTGATGCACCAAAAGTTTAAGGAAAACTTGAGCAAATCTTTCTCCTTTCACACTATGCCACTATGGTCAAGATGTCTCACCACCTGTTTACCTTTTAAGTAAACGAAGGGAATAGCTACACTATGGTTATTAAGTTGGATATAAATTGCCGAAAATAGAAATATCGAAACAATCAAGATTTACCGTACCGAATTGAACTTTAAAAGTTCGATATTTAATACTCCTTCTGTCTCAAACAGATTATCTTAGTTTGACTTGGCACAAAGTTTAAGAAATAAAGTAAGACTTTTGAAATCTGTGATCTAAAACAGACCTATTTGTGTGGCCGTAAATCATCTTATTTATAAATATAAAAATGTGTCAATCTTTTTGGAACAAACTAATAAGAAAGTATGATAATCTTTTTGAGATAAACTAATAAGAAAGTTGGGGTGTACAAAGCAAACCGACAAACCGCACCAAACCGATTATCCGAACCAAATCGAGAAAAAAACCCGACTAATGATTTGGTTTTAAAAGAAAAACCCGAACACTATTAGTTTGGTTTTAATAAAAAGTCAAACCGAATCAAACCAACCCGACATTGCATTTATAAAATTTCAAACATATTTTATACATAAAAATATTTATTTATAATGTAATTTATAAATGTTTCTTTAACTTTTTCATAGTTTTTTGTCTTTTAACATATTATTTCAAGCTTGGAATTAGAATTTTGAATGACCCACTAAGTTTTATAGCCCAATGATATTAGAAACTCAAATAAAACTCAACAAAATTCAAATTAATACTAATGCTAACAAAAGTAACATATCTAACACTGGAGTGACAATAATGTTGATATCTATTCTTTAGTTTTATATTAGTTTAGAAAATGAAAATACATAACTTAATTTATTTATTTTCCTTTAATATCTAGTCATGTAATTAATAATTATTAGTCGTACTTATTTTAGCATGTCTTAGTACTTTTAGATTATGATCATTTTCTAGATGCCTTATAAATTAGCCGTATTTATTGTAGCATGACTTAGTGTTTTTAGATTATGATCATTTTATTTTATGCAATTTCATTAATTTTTTTCATTGAATATTTTAGTACAATGCCATATCTCATCTCACGTTTTGTGTTATTTTCTTAATAAATATCTTAATTAGATAGTCGCGTCTTACTATGACTAAAGAAATATTTGAAGTACAAATCATATGTTTTGTATGAAGACTTTACCCGAAAAAACTCAAGCAACCCGAAAAAATCGAAAAAAATTGAAGTTGAAAAAATCAACTTTTATTGATTTGGTTTTATCATTAAAAAATTCAAATTAATCTGATCCATGTACACTCCTATAAGAAATTATGATAATCTTTAGGGCGCGGAGGGGTCATTAAATTTAGTTGCGGGTTGGACGGTGAGAGCAACCTCTGAAAACGGCCCTTCCGCTACTACGTAACGCAACACACAAGCCCGCAACGGTTCTACAAGGTCCCTCTTCTTTCATTATTTATCACGTGATTCCCATACCCACTTTTCTGGCCGCCCAAGTTACCTCCTTCCCATACGTTAATTTTATTTCCCCAAGCAAAGCCTGCCTAACACGTGCTTCTCAAACTGACTGACTGCCCTACAGTTTCTTTATATCTACTTTTAGTGAGTCCGGAACTTAAAGGATATAAAAATATACGGTATAAATTAAAAGGGTTTAGCCAAAAATTTACAAATCAAAACGGGTATAACGTGAACTGGTCCACGTTATACCCCAATTTTGTTTTCCACTGTCAGATCTGATCACAGAAAAAACAAAAAAAATTAAAAGGTATAACGTGGATCAGTCCACGTTATACCTTTCATTAATTTTTTCTCCCAGCGTTTTACAAATACTTTGTAAGACGTTGCCTCTATTTAAATCATATTCGGCTGTGTTTTTAATTAAAAAAAATTATTGATTTTTTTTAATTTTTAAAGCATATAGTTAATTTCAGTGATTAACTCAAATAAATATTTTAACACATGCAATAATTAAATATGTGTTATATATGCGAACAGAAATAAAAAATAAAATATAAGTTAAATAAACGTCACACATTAACTGAGTAGTAAATGTTAAATTACATACTAACTATTAAACGGCATACGACATGTTATATATTCTTGGAAGATTACATAAAGAAACAACGATCGTACAACTTAAGAAAAAATATAAAAACCAACAAGCAATAACAACTACTGATTTCTGTCGGGGCAGCGATTCTTGTTATGACCTGTTTGCTTGCACGTACTACACTTTTTAGCCATGCGAACAAGAGCTATATCCATTTCATTCCTCCTTCTAGTTGTAGTCCGCGCTCCTGAACCCGAAGTAAGTTTTGTTTGAAAAAACTTAGTGTTTGACTGTAAGGTTATTTTAGTCAACTTTATATGTCGAGAAAATTAGTCAGCCTTATTTTCAAAAATTGAAACCGCAGAAGTGAAATTGACATTCACAGCTACATTACCCCAGGATTTTTACGTTGAAATCTATTGCGTATCATCATCTTATAAGTAAATAAAACTGAAAATTTCAGGCCAATTTGGAGGAAAATTGAAATTGAATGGGATAAAAAGTGTTTTTTTTTTTTAAATCGGCTCGGTTAAACCTCCTTACGGCGGTTTGTCCGCATAGATCTCGAAAAAATATGCAAGTTAAAAAAAACGCGTAAAACGGACGTCCGAGCGCAAAGTTATGATCATCTAAAGTTTGACCATTTTACAACTAGTTTTTCTCCCTATATTTTTTAGAATTATATTTATATTCAAAATAAAGTTATGTCTTGATTAAAAAATAACACGCTTAAATCAAAATCTTAAAAAATAAAACACCCTAAAGTTTCCAAACAAAACTTACTTCGGGTACCTTTTCAACCCCTAAAATCACTATCCGAGCGTCTACGTATCCTTGATATATTGAGCTTATATTATTGTACGCAGAAAAAATATCAGCTTCTATATAAAATATTGACGTTTCGGAGTCTTGACACACGACTAATCATTGGTAAAAGTATGGAAAAAACACTAAGTTTTTTCAAACAAAACTTACTTCGGGCACCTTTTCAACCCCTAAAATGACTATCCGAACGTCTACGTATCCCTGATGTATTGAGCCTACATTATTGTACGCAGAAAAAAATATCAGGTTCTATATAAAATATTGACATTTCAGAGTCTTGACACACGACTAATCATTGGTCAAAGTATGGAAAAAACACTAAGTTTTTTCAAACAAAACTTACTGCGCTAAAGGTATTTTTGTAACATTTTTTTTTGTTGGGGTATTTTGGTTCAAAATAATTTTTTTTGGGGCATTTTGGTTCTGGACTCCTATTTTGTAAAACGCTGGGGGGAAAATTAATGAAAGGTATAACGTGGATTGATCCACGTTATACAAATAATTTTGTATAACGTGGATTAGTCCACGTTATACCTTTTAATTTTTTAATTTTTTCTGTGATCAGATCTGACAGTAGAAATTTTTTTTGGGGTATAACATGGACCAATCCACGTTATACCCGTTTTGGTCTGTAAATTTTTGGTTAACCCCTTTTAGTTTATACCATATATTTTTATATTTTTTAGGCTCCGAACCTTACTTTTAGTAGTATGGGATATACATGGATTGATAATCTACAGGACAGTGTCCATTTTCAGTTACCTTACAACACATATCCTTAATGAAGCTTCAACATAACGGAGCCACCAAAATCTATTAACTACTTGGTGAAGCTTCAACAAAACGTAGCCACCTGTTTTTCTTGTTTCATAAGACAAATTTGTGTAGCTTCTATAATTTACTACTCCCTCTGTTCAATTTCTGTGAACTCATTTGATTGGACACAAAGTTTAAGAAATAAGAGAAAACTTTTAAATTTGTGGTGTTAAATAAGTCACATATATTTTGTGTAGTTATAAATCATTGAATAAAGGTAAATTGCTTACAAATATTGAAATGAATCATTCTTTTTGACACGGACTAATAAAGAAATATGCTCATATAAATTGAAACGAAGGAGTAATTTTTTTAATCTCTTGATACAACATAAATATTTTCGAAAATACTCCATCCATCAAACTAGCTAATTGATTTAAGTTGACTTTGAAGATCAAACATTACGAAATTTAACTTGATCATCAAATCACAATTTTAGTATTTTGCGACGAAAGCTCAAGTATTTGATGAAGTACTATTTTTGTTTTCTTTACGAGTACCTATATTAATTTATTCTACCTAATTCCTCCAAGCAACCAAAGCTTGGTACATAAATGCATTAGGAAACACAAATTATGGGGACATGATCGCCTGATTTTCATCCGGACGCAAAAACTACTGCAGTACGTTCATGTAAAGGCCGAATAATTAGTTGAAGGATCTCTATATGTGTTTGTTACAATGACTTTGTTAGTTCAGTAATTGTTTTTCTTTTTTCTGTAACTTCATTTTATTTCTAAATTAAACTTAACAGAATTATGCTTTAGACTTCAAGAAAAAAGCACTGGTGGTCCCCATCTCAGATTTTGTAAATAATGTTAGGTCAAAAGAGCCTATTCTTGGAAAAGACCCAAATGGGAGTAACAATGTCTTCCAAAATGGTGGGGGCCAAATATGTTAGTTGTAGTGCATGTGATTTTTTTTTTTTCAGTAGAAACCTGCATGTGATTTTCCTTTACCTGATCGGAATTTTTGACAGTTCCGATATATAAAACTGGGGCGGCTCAATAAGTTCGAGGGTCTAAAGTCAAACTTTAAAAAGTGGCCTTAAAATAGGACATATCATAATTTGTTTTTAAATTCAACTATTAAATGCTAGTTTTTTATTGAATTTTTGCTCACTGAACTAATCGCAATTAATATATCAAACATTTAGTACCCAATAAAAATGTAAAAATTTCAAACTCAATACGTTGTGAAACAAGTAGGTTTACCCAAACCCCCCAAACTTTTTTTTTTAACACTTTAACCCATCCCCCATCCCTATATAAACCCCTCTCCATTTTCATTTTAATCCACACCAATTCACTCTTCTCTTTCTCTCAAATCTCAATCTCTCAATTATAGTTACTTTGCAACAATTAGCCACTTTAAATTTCTCTCAAATAAATATTATAAAGTCTTATTATAGTTTCAATTATTAATTTTGCAATTATAATATTGTTGGTGGAGTTGGTGATTTTGCAACAATCCGAAGTAGCTTTGGTGGATTTGCAATTCTAGCCACCTTCACTTTGTTGGAAATTAGTCCGGCAATTTGGTACCTTCGTTCCAACTCTATCTTTATTTTTCGCAATTTAATTTGTTGCAATTCATTTTCTTGTGATTTATTTGAGTGTGATTTAAATTAATTCTATTTAATAATGGCGAAAAGATTTAGACGTGGTGCCGATAGTAGTGGTATTGTTAGGCGTGGGCTTAATGAGGAAAAATTTGTGGTAGAAACACCTAATTTAAGTATTGATATTGGTGGAAATAATCCACTTTTAGGTCATGAGGCAATGCAACAACATTATACCGACACATTTAATGAAATTGATAATGATGATGATGATGATGAAACACAACCCCCCAAAATCCCATAGGAGATACATGTGTTACACCTGGGAAAATTCCCCGTTAACGTACATTGAATAAGCTAGCAAAGGGCGCGATGTATACGATGATTTAATAAGTAAGAGATGGCATTTGATGATTCCAATTGAGATCCAAAGGCATTTAACGGAAATGAAGAAGTTTGTCAAAGAAAGTAGAGGATATATTATGTGTCGGGTAAGAATTATGGACGACGAGTTAATGATGGCATAATGATGTCTTGGAGACGAGTGATAACGTCCCTTAGATCGGTATTGAGGTGTTAAACAAGTGTCAAGAAGGTTCCATAAGGATTGGAGATCAAACGAGTCAACGATAACGAAATCGGAACAGCTGGGCACTATACGACCTAACATACGGACCGTATAAATTATACTGGCCGTATAACTAGCCAAGAGGAGCATAATATTCTGGACCAAACATACGGCCCATATAAAATGTACGGACCGTATGTTGGTCTGTATATTTGGGTCGGGACAGGTTTCAATTTAATATGAGGACCTCTCTTCTTCATTTTATTTTATTTCACTTCACTCCTCTACACTTCAAGAAAACTCTAGAACACTCTCTAATATTCATCCATAAGAAATCAAGGGAAAACCATGATCAATTACATCAAAACCGCAAAATCAAGCATATGAAACCTAATAAAAATTCATCCACACCAAGAAAACTCAAGGGAAGTGAGTTAGGGTTTTGGTGCAAGAAGAGAAGCTTCACTCAAGTGTTGTTCATCCATCTTCTAAGGTGAGTTTTATGATCATTCTTGGTTGTTTAAGGTGTTGAAAGTTAAAAACACATGGATTGTAGAAAGACATAGAAAATGGGTCATGAATGTGTGAATAGTGACATTGTTGGGTGAGAGATTTGGATTGAATTATGAATATTGGTATGTTGTGATTGTAAATATGTTATGAATGACATTTAGAACATGGAATAAGTATTAGATATGAGAAAACGCGATAGTGAGCTATAACCACAATTATGGAGAAATTGAAGGGGAATTGTGAAATGCGGATAATGTAGATGAATGATGATTGTTGTCTATTATATTGTGAATGTTGTTATGAATGTTGGGAGTTGATATAGAATATGAAAAAGTTGTATAAACAAAGTAAATGCTGCCCAATTTTCCTTAGCTTCAATAAGCACGTTCTTATAATCGCTTAACTAATGTTAATGAGAATTCTTTTGAAGGTAAAGACGTGAGCATTAAAGGAGGACGAACAAGCAATAGAGTAGTTAAACGTCAAAGGTATGTGAGGCTAGTCCTTTCTTTCTAAGGCATGAATCTTATGGCATGAATTTCCTCCTTCTTCATGAGTTTCCTATCTTCAAGAAAACTAAGAGTCCTTGTTCATGAATAGCCATATGAAATAAGAGATACACTATGGGTACGATAACGATGATGATAAGTGAGTCTAAAGAATCTAGAATCCATGATATGATGATCCTATAAAGCTAATGATGCTATCTATAACCCATTGATGTCGTTATTGTATACGCTCACCTTATATGCTAATCCCTTCAAGGTGAGGCAGAACCTATGATATGCACATGATGATGATATTACACCGCTAAGGCGGGCAGACACACACACACCACTATAGTGGGCAGCTTATGCCCCGGACGCGGGAGGCCTGGACGCTGGCTTATACATTATCACACCGTACCTATATGGACGGGCAGCTTATACATTATTGCATACATGAGATGATGATGATTATGAGTAAGTCAGCATGTGTTATTTCTTCTATAAGTTACAGTCAACTACAATTGCTCCTTGTTGATGCTTCTTTTATCTCATTGATGTATCATTATTGTTTATGCCTCTCATGCTCAGTACAATATTCGTACTGACGTCCGTTTTCTTTGGACGCTGTGTTCATGCCCACAGGTAGACAGGGAGGCGACCCAGACTCGTAGGAGCTACTCGCTGATTTGAAGAGCACTCCATCTTCCGGAGGTGCCATTGATTATTCTTTTGGTATATATGTACATGTATGTTTTGGGCACGACGGGGTCCTGTCCCGTCTTTATGTCTAGTACTCCAGTAGAGGCTCATAGATACGCAGTGTGGGTTATATATATATATATATATATATATATATATATATATATATATATATATATATATATATATTATTTTGATGGCCGAAAGGTTTATGTATATAAAAGTATTTATGTTTTTTTTTTATGAAAGATGACTTTCTCATAATTTGAGTATGAATTTGATACAAGAACGTTTAATGAGCATAATAAGTAGTAGAACGAGCGGTGCTTGGTGGTTAGCCCCGGGTACCCGTCACGGCCCCTTGACGAGTCATGAAAACATGTCCTGCACAATCACATACACAAGACAAACCACCTAGAACTCGTAAGCCAACCGCTAAAATTTGAAAATTTATGACTAGGGATAGGGAAAGCCAAACAGCTAAATGTACCCTATATGGACAAATATTTACTTTTAAGCAAGAAACTATTAAGGATGGTGGAACGGGTACACTAAATGCTCATATGAAAAAGAAACATATGGATGTTTGGGGAGAGCAAACGGGTTCAAATGTGGGGGGTATTCAAATGACGATAGACCCACGAACCGGTAAAAATTTTAAGTATGACAAGAAAAAAGAGCGTGTAGAAATAGCTAAAATGGTAGCTTATGATTGTTTACCATTTTCCTTTCCTTCGGGTTAGGGGTTTGTTACTTACATTCAACGTTATTATAATCCGTTATTTGAGGGTATTCCTAGAAGTACTTGTAGAGCGGATGCTATAGATTTGTATAAAAATATAGATTTTATTTGCGCCATGTATTTAATTCTTTAAGTTGTAATGTTTGTCTTACCGCTGATTTGGGTATTAGTCTTAACAAGTTAGATTTTTTTGCTATTACATGTCATTGGGTTGATGACAATTAGGTTATGCAAAAAAGAATTATAGCTTTTTTATATGATGAAGGAAAAGGTCGTCACGATGAAAATAATTTAGCGGATTCAATGTCTACTATTATGAGATTTTTTAACATTTATAGAAAAACACTTTGTATTGCTTTAGATAATGCTTCTAATAATACAAAGGCGATTGGTCTTTTAAAAAGAGAACTAAACCCTCCGCTAAGAAATATTTTTCATGTAAGATGTAGTTGTCACATTTTAAACTTAATTGTTAAAGATGGTCTTGTGAGTTTTGACGATTCTATTAAAAAAGTTAGAGATGCGGTTGCGTTTCTTTTTTGTAATGCTAATAGGGGAAGAATTAGAAATTTTAAGAATGCTTGTGTGGAAAATAACCTTAGACCTAGGAAAATTCAAGTAGAAATTGAGACTAGGTGGAACTACACTTACATTATGCTACAACAAGTATATGAGTATAGGATTCCCATACAACAAGTTCACAACAAATATAATATTAATAGTGATGATTGGTTAAATTTTACGGATTGAGAAGATGTTAAGGAATGTGTTGAACTCTTAGAAATTTTTTATAATGCAACTCTTGCTTTTTCTAAACAATTCTATCCCACGGTAACTGGAATTTTAGCCTACTTAGAGGAAATAGCTAGAGTTTTACAAGAGTATAAATATAAACCCGGTTATCAAGCGGCTATTTTTGATATGACAACAAAATTTAAGAAGTATTTTTTTCCCATCCCAACTTTATTTATACTGGGTTCTCTTTTAAATCCTTGTTTAAAAGTGTCTTATACTAAAGCATTGGTTGGTCAAATTTATACATTTTTAGAAATTGAAGAGGGAGTTCAACCATCTTTAGCTGAAGCCGAAACCGCTATTGATGACGAGTTTAGAAAAGTTTTTACTCATTATTCTAATTTGGAAGAACATGCTACACCCGTTGCTCCACGCCCTACTACTTCTCAAAGTAGCAAAAAGGACTTGTCGGGTTTAAAAGTTTTACATTCACATCCAACTCCTTCTTGTAATGCAAACTTTGATGAATATCACTTTTATTTGATGCGGCCAAATGTGGATATCAAGGAACTAGATGAGCTGGACGTCTTAGCATGGTGGAAGAAATACAAGGCAAGTCATCCGATACTCTCAAGAATGGCTCGAGATATCCTTACGGTTCAAGTATCAACCGTGACTTCGGAGAGTGCATTTAGCCAGGGAAGACAACAAATTGGAGACCATAGACACTCATTATCCGGCTTTAGCTTGCAAGTACTAGTGTGCATTCGCGATTGGATTAGATCGAAGCGACACAACCAAAACTTAGAAGCGGAGGAAGGCGAAGAGGAAGAGATTGAAGATTTGATAGCAAGTGGATCGGACCAAATGGAAGACTTTGAAGATATCTCCATGGCCGAATATGATATGGGGGAAATTAACCAAATGATTGAGAATTGGTGATTTTATTATTCTACTATTTCTTTGCAACTCATGTATTATTTGCAAGTTAAAAAAAACTACAACTTGCAAATAAATGTTATCCAAGAATGAATAAAATATATGGCTCATTGAGCTTTCTTCTATTTACTTGTGTTCATATTTTTACTTATATTAAGTTAGGAATATACCTAAAATATACTAAGAATATACTTATAATATACATCTACTTAAATTAAAAACTAGAAAGTTATATACTTGAAAAATAACTAAAATATACTGAGAATATACTTATAATATATAGTATACATATAACTTAAACATATATATATATATATATATATATATGGTTAAGTTATATAACCTAAGTATATTGATATATATATACGTATATTCTTACTATATTTGAGGTATATGTAGTATAACTTAAGCATATAACTTAATATATATATATATACACACGTATATGTTGTATTGCTGACTTGCTGTTAGCCTGTTAGTCAGTAAATATATAAATTTTACTTATAAACTTATATAACATATGTAAATATACCTACAATATACTAATAAATACTATAACATATATACACTATACAAAAAACAAAAAAAAAAGTTTTTGGACGTTTTGAACCGGACCGGTTCCGGTTTCGGGTTTTTAACCGGTTAAACCGGAATTGGTGGCAGGTTCCGGTTTTTAGACCGGAAACCGGCCGGTTTTATAACCGGTTACCGGTCCGGTTCCGGTTCAAACCGGTTGACACCCTTAGGTACGTATATGTCTATGAGAATAAACAAAGGATATAACAAAAATTCGTCTACGCTAGAAAGTACACGTATTCACAAATTCTCTCTGCCTCTTCCTCTTGTGAATAATTTTGTTTGGGCATTGAATCTGCTCCCTTATCCTATACCCATTTTTTTCTTCTTCTTTTTTTTTTTTTTTTGGTTAAAAAGGATAATATCATATGTTAGAAAACTAGACATATTGCAGTTTCTTAGGAACTGAGTCCCAATTCCCGAATGAGTCCCAGTTCCTAGATGCAATTGGTAATTAAAGAGTAGTAAAACAGACTAAAATTCGATGAGTTCAATAACTTTTAAGATTTTTAAGGATCTTTTAGATTATAATATTTGTTACTAAAATTTTAATACTTTTTTACATGTACATCTACATTTTGTATCAAAAACCATAAAAAATTGACCCGTTGAAACAAGGCTAAGAAATAGCAAAACAATTTTCTGGTGATGTCTCCATGCTGTTCTAGTACATCTGCTACTTAATTACAACATTTACGGAAATAGAGTTTTGTTGAATTTGCATTTATACAATTGGTGTTTCTAGAGCGTACAATAATATATGTTACGACTCTCTCCTAAAAACGCTCTCGGCGCACGATAAGCAAGGAAGCTATCGTACGCCATGGCTAGACGGAGAAGACAACCACCACCACCAGATGAAGGGCAAACGAAAGAGGATGACGATGAGGAACCTAAGAAAGATAGTGAGAAGATGATAGAGCCGCCGAATCGAATGGTAACACCCACATCTGGGGTTGCTCAACCACTGGATCCGATGAGGTTATTTCACTATCTACCAGGTATGGGTAGTGCACCGACAGTCCTACAACAACCAGCTCCTCTCTCTCAAGGTCCACGACTACCAGCACCGGTGGCTGCACAAGCTCCGGCTACTGTGGAATCCATTGCAAAGGACCAGGTAGAGGTAAATCTGACAACAACGGCAAGAAAACTCACATACTCTGCCGGATCTGCGGTCCCAGGCAAGAGTTTAGCTGAGGTTATCCTAGGAAATCGAGTTCAGCGACGAGGGTTACAGCTTAAGTTCGTTCCACCAGAGGCTAGAAATGGGGTTAAGGTCGTGAAATTGGACGAGGAAGAACTCATCACACAAGGACGGAAATGGGAAAACTCACTAATTGGCTATGTCGTAGGAGGAAATCCAACCTTCAAAGAAATGCACAAGTTCGTATATGGTGTCTGGAATAACGTGGCCACACCGAAGGTATTTCTTCGTTATGAGGACTACTTTATATTTAAATTTGCTACTGAGGAAGATAAGCTAGAAATTCTGCATAATGGGCCCTATACGTCCAACAACAGACCAATGGTATTGAAGGATTGGCGACCAGATTTTCGAATTAACAGGGAACCTCGGTGAATTATCCCACTCTGGTTCCTCTTTCCTGGCCTACCAGTCCAATGTTGGGCGGAGGAGAACCTGAGTAGGATATCAAGCTACTTGGGAAAACCCATTTGTACTGATACACTTACAGCTCAATCTGAAAGAATATCATATGCTCGAGTCTTGATCGAAATGGATATATCGCAAAATCTGCTTGATATGTTGCTCATTGAATGTTCGGATGGATCTATGTGGGAGCAAGATATAGATTATGAGTGGCGACCTTTGTTCTGCCAAGATTGCACGTATATGGGGCATAAGACCATTGAATGCACAGCCAAGGATCCAAAGCCACTCCCGCCAAAGCCAAAATGCCCTAGAAAACGGAAATACAAACAAGAATGGCAGTCTAGGCAAGCTGAGCAGCCTCCAAATATAGAAATGGCTGGATCAAAGGAAGTTGACACACCAATACAGGAGGTGGCAGTACGGGTGGAGGACAGGGGTAAAAAACCAGTGACAAACCAAGTGCAGCACAAAAAAAAATCAGGAGCCATAGACCCGGAAGTCTTAGCTCAAAGGAATCAAAATGCTGTCATAAGGATTCAAGCAGGAGGACCAGCAGCAAGCATCGACAAACAGCACCTACAGGCTGATCACTCCCAGAAGCTATCAAAGGGAACTATTCCAGCTACAATCCCTCCAATATGATTATTAGTGCATAGAACGTGAGAGGACTTAACAAGTCCTACAAATATAAAGATTTTAAAGCCTTTTTAGGTAAAAATAAGCTTGATTTAGTTGGTTGTTTTGAAACTAGAGTCAAGCAGAATAAAAGTTCAAAAATCCAAAAGTTGTTGGGTGTGGATTGGCAATTCCTTGACAATTATAATCATGCACCGAATGACAGAATTTGGATAGGGTGGAAGCCTGCCAATGTCGATGTTATAGAAATGTTTAGCTCCTCCCAAGTGATTTACTGTATAGTGAAATATAAGTTGTCCTCATTCTCTAGCTATGTTACATTCGTGTATGGGCTACACTCATTAGAGGCTAGAAGACCATTGTGGGCTGATCTAAGGCAGATTTACTCCAAGGTCACAGGACCTTGGATCATACTAGGGGATTTTAACAGTGTACTGCATGCAGATGACAGAGTGAATGGTGCCCTAGTGCATCACTCAGAGACTGCAGATTTCCAACAATGCCTAGATGATATTGAGGTTGGCCAACTTACCAAGAGAGGCAGCCAATACTCCTGGTGCAACAAAAGAGGGGCAACTGAGAGGATATATAGCATGATTGACTGGGTATTTGGCAACGCTGAATGGCTCAAGGACTATACAAATGTGGAAACTCTATATATGCTTCATGGATGCTCGGATCATACTCCAGTAATTATCAACACGGCTAGCATCAGAACTCAAATTAACAAACCATACAGGTTGCTTAATGTCATGTTGACTAATCTAGACTTTCAACAGCAAGTACAGGACATATGGAAGCAAGAGGTGAAAGGGTATGCTATGTACTCTATTTGCAGGAAACTGAAAAAACTAGAGCTGGCCACCAGAGGAATACACAAAGAATTATCATCAGCCGCGATTAAATTAGGGAAGTTAAGGGCAGACCTGACTACCATACAAGATGCACTAAATGAAGATCATTTCAACCCTGAACTGATACAAGCAGAAAAAGATATGGTGACCATGATTGAAAAGTGGGACTTTATCCAGGAGAGAATATTGCGGCAACAGTACAGAGCTACCTGGATTGGTTTTGGTGATTCAAACTCCAAGTACTTCCATGCACAATTGAAAGCCAGACAAGCAAGGAACATAGTCATTACTATATATACAGAACATGATGTACAACTCACGGACCCACTCTTGATGCAAGAAGAATTTGTTGACTTTTTTCAAAAGTTACTTGGTGAAGCAGCCCCTACTATACCTAGACTCAATATAAACATTGTAAGAGATGGGCCTTGCTTGTCGTTATCACAACAACAACTGATGTTGCAACCAGTGACCAAAGAGGAAATTGCACAAGTAGTAAAGGCACTCCCCCTTGACAAGTCACCAGGAATGGATGGGTATCCGGCTGAATTCTACAAACAATTCTGGTCTGTAGTAGGGGAGGAAGTCACTTTAGCAGTGATGCAATTTTTTCAAACGGGAAAGCTGCTGAAAGAAGTAAACTGCACAACTATTACTTTAATTCCCAAGGTCCCAAACCCAACGTATGTCAAGCAATTCAAGACAATAGCCTGCTATTCCATATTATATAAAATCATTGCTAAAATCCTCACGGTAAGATTGAAAACAGTTGTAGACTTTCTAGTGGGACCATCTCAATCTGCCTTCATTGAGGGAAGAAACATACTGGATAATGTTATACTTGCACATAAGCTTCTCAAAGGGTACACGCAAAAATCAGTCTCACCCCGATGTATGATTAAGGTCGACATTAAAAAGGCATACGACTCGGTAGAATGGAGCTTTTTGCAAATGTTAATGCTTAAGCTTGGGATCCCTACGAAGATGGTGAACATAATAATGCAATGTGTAACAACGGTGAGTTATACACTGCTGATCAATAGGGGAACGACTACTAAATTCCAAGCAAAAAAGGGGCTTAGACAGGGTGACCCCATGTCACTATATTTGTTTGTGTTGCTGACGGAATACCTGAACAGATCCCTTATGCAACTACGGCATAATCCAGCCTTTAAATACCATCCTAGATGCTCTAAATTAAAGATTGTGCACGTATGCTTTGCGGATGATCTGTTAATGTGTTGTAAAGCTGATAGAAGCTCAATTGATCTGATGCTACAAGCTTTCGAAAACTTCTCAGCAGCCTCGGGACTCAAGGAAAACATGGACAAGAGTTCTCTTTACATAGCCGGGGTAACCAGAGAGTTCAAAGACCAGTTGGTAGAGGATTTACAATTTTGTGAGGGCAACCTCCCATTTAAATATCTCGGGGTCCCATTATCATCTAGAAAACTGAATATTAGCCAATGTATGCCCCTGGTGGAAAAGATTGTGGCTAAGATCAGATGTTGGACCTCGAGATTCCTATCATACGTAGGGAAACTACAGCTAATTAAGAGCGTCCTATTTGAAGTGCAAACCTACTGGGCTCAGGTGTTCCTGCTTCCTAAGAAGATTCATAAGATGATCACAAGTGTCTGTCAACAATTCCTATGGCATGGCAATAAGGAAAACATCAAGCGTACACCAGTTGCGTGGGATACACTATGTCAACCAAAGTCTACAGGTGGGCTGAATATTATTAATTCGGTAATGTGGAACAAAGCTGCCTTAGGCAAGCTGCTGTGGGCTGTTGCGAAAAAAAAAAGAAGATAAATTGTGAGTGTTGTGGATTCATAGCATATATATTAAGAAGAATGACCTCCACACCATAGATACGCCTAAACAAGCAAGCTGGTTGGTCCGGAAAATATTTGACGCGCGACAGAATACAACTATTGGGTTAACAACCTTGGACAACTATGTAAACAGAGACAAGTACATCATCAAAAAAGCATACAACGCAGCCGTTCCCATTTGGCCCAAAGTCCCTTGGAAATCCCTGAATTTGCTCCCAGGTATGCTTCCTAGACACCAATTTATAATGTGGATGGCAATTCAACGGAGACTAACAACGGTGGATAAATTAAATGCCTGGGGAATATCAGTTGCGCAAGAGTGTGTCCTATGCGAAGAAGACAAGGTAGAATCACATGACCACCTATTTTTTCAATGCCCATACTCTTCCTTCATCTGGCAGAAGTTAGTAGGCTGGATACATCAACCTCGAGCAATCCAGCAGTGGGATAGTGAAGTATCATGGTTAGCGCAAAAGGTCAAAGGTCAAAATCCGATATGAAACATCACAGGAGTGATATTTTGTCACGACCCAAATTGATGGGCCGCAACAAGTGCCCGACCATTGTTGGTCAAGCACTCTTATGCCTGCATTTACCTCTCACTGACTATCCTGGGCCCATACACAACCTGTAACTAAACTGGACTGTCTCCCGAAAAATCAACATAAGAAACACCGTACCGGGAACTCACGGCCAATGTATACATATAAACATAAACACTGAGAATAACAGCGCAAGCCGATTTGGCCACTACATATCTACTGTACAACAAAATAAGTGCCGACGAGGCTGCATAACAACACGACTACATATCACTGTCTACAGACCTCTATGGAGTACAAACTGTAAAAAGGACAGGATAAGGCCATGCCGTACCCATATATGTACGTAACAAAATTGCATACCAAACGGACTGAAGCTCTGGATCAATGGAGCGTACCGACTGCCGCTGAGGAGATGTCCTACTACTGTGAACCGTCCAACTGGCTACCTGATCCTGCGGGCATGAACGCAGCGTCCACAAGAAGGGACGTCAGTACGAGTAATGTACCGAGTATGTAAGGCATGAATAATAACATATGAGGGATACATAGCATGAATGATAACACAAAGGAAGTATAGAGCATATCGTAAGATAAAAGAGTAACCTGTACATATGAGTGTCTTTCCAGGCGGGTACCATGCATGCTTAGTGCTGCGGAACGTGCAGCCCGATCCACATATATACATATATACATATATCCATAGTAATTCTTTCTTTGAAAAACACTTCTTGTTCATGTATACATAAAATAGAACATATCATGTTGCCGAGGCGTCGGCTCCAATCTATTTAGCCACACATATCCCGCGTCCGGGATGATATCATGTCTTATAATACCAACTGATCAGGTGGATACGCGTCTATAGCGCTCTGGCCCTTTTTCCCATATTCCCCATAGACATATACATATATTATATACATATATCATATAAGCAGCATGCATGAGAGCCCAAAGAAAGTTATGTCTCTATCGGAGTGACGTGAGGTCGGTAACCTCCGATTATATTATGGAATAATTATCATCGTTTTGTCTCACCTTGAAAGAACAATTATTATAAGGTGAGACTATCAATGAAGAATAGCATCAAGAAAGAACATAGAATAAGATCATAAATCTCATAAGGCGTCAATTCATATACTACTTTGAAGTCTTTGGAAAATAGAGTCATTATCAAGGAATAAAATTGAGGATCAAGAAATAGCTCAATATTCTCATATTCATATTGAATCCACAACTTGAGACTTTCAAACATGAAACCATTCTCATCATAATCATCGTAGACATATTCTCATCTTTGACATCATCGTTGTCATTACAAAAACATGTCCGTCGTTGTAGTCATAAAAGCTTACAAAATCATAAACCTTTGTTTTGGAAAAGTACGGATATTTTGGAAAACATTTACGGGTTATCAGGAAGGGAATCATGCCTTGGAATCATAGACTTTTAACTTTTGATAACAAGGAAAATATGGAAACATTTATGAAATCATAACCTAGGGATCATGCCTTTGAAAGAAAGGGACGAGCCTTAACATACCTTTCGGTCGCCTTAGTCGTTCGAAGTTTATCCTTCCAAGCTCATAAATCTACATATAAACCATTCATACTATTATTAGGCTCAATGTCATACACTCATCTTAAGCCTTCAATTTAATTTCGTTTAGAATCTGCCGAAATTCAGGCAGCACCTCCCTTGTTTATATGCCTAGCCCGAAATCACAATCCAACAATCAATCACAACAACAAAAATACCAACATCAATAACATAATTTCCAACACCAATATGTACCATAAAACATTCCACACGATGTTTTCCCAATTTCCACAACCAACCAACTCGCTATACAATTATTTAATGACTTTATCTCCGTAAATAAACCAAAATTAACATTAATAATAGGATATTCATACCTTATTCTAGTTAAGACAGAGATATCTTCAATATCTACCTTGAATCCATCGCAAAACCATACTAGAATCACATCCATGCGTTTATCCGAGCTTCGATTAATACTCCTCGCTTGAAAATTGCTCACTGTGTGATCCCCCCCCCCCCTCTCTCTCTCTCTCTCTCTTCAATTTTCTGGAAATTTCTGGGCAAATCTGGTGAAAAAAAAGGGGGTTCTTACCCTTTTTATAAGGGTCAAATTCGGGTCGGATCACTGTAGCATTTTACTGTAGCAGTACTGTAGCACGCGTTTCTGCTCTGTCAGCTGAACTTGTAACGTCCATAATTATCTACTCCAATGTCCTATCGATGAGCAGTTTGTTGCGTTGGAAACTAGACTCGACGAACTTCATTTTAGGCTTTTGTTTCACCTTAAAACACTTCATATGCTAAGAGATATTCGTTCCCCAAGTTGGACCAAAATTGTCACACAAAACATTACCCATCCTTTCTCCAAAGTCGTACTACTCCATTTCCTCCACTCATTTCCTTATAAAACCTTCCGGTATACCTCATATACATCCTTAACTCATTAAATATATTTAATAATGCTTGCTCCTTATATTTCAAAGTGGTTTTACTTAACCCTAACTCAACGTACTTATGTTTCAAATTTGATAAGTGCTTCTCCGAAGATACGGGGTGTAACATATTTGCTGCGGCTGTCTATCACGTTTGGAGTGAGAGGAATGCTCGAAGATTTCAATCAGCGGAGAAGCAAGGAAGAAAGAGTTAAAGAAATAGTACTCATGGTGCACATAATTGGACATCAAAAGCGTCACTGGCTACCTATCCTAGCCCAACTAGATCACTATCCTTGCTAGTCTAGATAGCAGATTTTGGATTATGTTAATTTAGAGTCCAAATTGTAGAGCCTGCCTCAAGAGTCCTATGAGCAGGGGTGTAAATACTTCCAACTGGTTGAATATAAATCTTTTACTTTCAATCAAAAAAAATATATATGTTGCTTTGCTTGCTAAAATCAGCTAAACCTGACATGATTAATATAATCAGAAGAATTAAATTAATATATTGTATAATGCTATCATGAAAAATATATACTATAATAGAAAGTACCCTATTATGCAAAGCACACAAAATGCAATTTTTTGAGCATTGCAAACGTGTTCTGGATTGGACCTTCCTCTTGTGCCTCTTTATGACCATTACTTTAGATCCCATTAATTGTTCAGCCGTGAAGTATTGTCGGTAGATTTTTAGGTTGTGACAATTTCCACTGACTCTTCACGTGTGAATAACTGAGAATAATTATTAAAGTATAAATTTCCCAAACTTATGGTACCACCATATACTCTATCCATCATTGACATTTTCATTTCCTTTTCTCTAGTTTGTCATTTTATATATATATATTTTTTCTTTTTGTGGTTCTCACAATGCTATTGCACAAAAAGTGGTTCCACAGTCGACCCACAATTAATTACAACAATTATAGGTTGGCTCTCACATGATTGCCAACAGAATAAAATATTAGAAAGTAAGTCTGAGTCACTTGGAGAGTTTACATTAGAGTATTGAGTCACCAATGACTGGAAAAAGAGTTGGTATTTTCACAGGTAGATTTTCATGTTCCCAAACCTAAAAGTTGTTTCTCCAGATCATCCTTAGGAAGAAAAATTAAAGAAAAACAAAAAGATCTTTATAATTGCAAGGGAAAACACATTTTCAGTTGAGAAGATTTTCTCAGCTCATGGCGTCCATTCAAGAGCCACAACTATCATATATGTGCGCCCACGCAGTCGTATATACATGTATATTGACTAGCAATTATACATATTTTGTAAAAGAAATTATATCTTAAAAAATAATAAGGGTAAAATAGTTAAAAGTTCTTCTCAATTGATGTTTTCTTAAGAGGCGTGTAAAAGAGAACACGACAAACAATTTGAGACATAGAGAGTATTAAAAAGAAAAATATTGAAGGACACACCTCCAAAATTAAACACTCTAGCCTTCAGTTTTTGTACATACATTAAATAACCTATAAAAGTTTATACTAGTATTTTTAACATAACAAATATTGTTATAATAAAACGTACAATGTTTAGGTTTAAGAGACCTCTACTTAATTATCCTCCACCCCTAGGTGATGTACTTGAGTAATTATGTCACAACCATTCGATCACTAGCGGAGGAATTTGTTGTAAGAGAGCCAAAGACCACATTTACTTAAGAGCAAATAATACATGCCATGTAGGGGGGACTACATGAGGCTAATCCAAATAAGAAACACACACACAGATACATACATATATATACATATATATATATATATATATATATATTGATCGAATGGCATTTACTAAGTTCATACGCTCTATGAGTATAGTTTTCTACCACGTCCTAGGTAGTAGTGTTGCTTTATTTCTTCATAAATTTGTAAAAACTTTAAAAAGTACCATATGATTGACTAATTAATTGATACGCATGTTGTTCTTAATTCTTAGTTGGCACGCTCCTTGACTATTATTAGTCCTCTAGCTGCACTTACCCCTACCAGACTGTATACACTCTACCCTCTCAGACCCCACTTTGTGAGATTTTACTGAGTATGTCGTTGTTGTTGTTGTGGACTGTGGTAGCTGCATTTACCAACTTTAAAAAAATCATCCTCTATGGATTGACATGAATGCTTAGGTACGAAAATAAAGAACCTATAGATTTCTCGTACATTTATTAATTTATTAATTATATAATTAATGAATGTCATCTTTTTTAGGTATGTTGCCATATTTTTTAGGTATGTAAACGTGATAGATTCCTAAAATTAGTCCACTATAAGAAGAAATAGTGGTTCAAAAAAAAAAATCTGGTTAAGGAGATTTGGCTAGTTGTTACATTCACCGAGTACAGTTAGTTTTTTGTGCTTTGTGCTCATGTTAGTTGCTGTAATGCTGAAGAATGCTTATTCAAACTCTAACTTTGTTTGGCGTCTGTAACAGTTTCTTTGCCTTTATTATTTGGGCCCTTTCCGTTTAGAAATTATTTCTCAAAACCATTTGAATTTAAAAAAATTAGATTTTTCCACAAGGCCAACATAATATGCTAACCATCATATCCCAGGAATTTTCCAAAACAGTTTTGGAAGAAAATAATAAAAGAAATTTAACCAAAAGAGTGCCCAATTTTTTTCAAATAGTTTTCTGAACCTATCTTTATTTTGGTTGTCTATCTGGTATTCCATACGCCCAACAATTTGTCTATCTGGTAATCACCACCAATTTTGTTGTGTCACACCATATCAAGGAAATTAAATATCTTACCTGGAAAATTAAATATACTAGCAGGTGGTAGTCGTATAATTAACTTATAATTATATCCTTAAACCAAAGGTCTTGAGTCTGCTGGATACAGAGTCGTCTTTGTTAGAGAGCTTTTATAGTTCAATGTGAGATTTTTCCGGACGAATCTGTATTTAGTCAGGCTCCAATATGAATATTGGATACCGAGTGAGAAAAAAAATTATGATTTATATTTGAGTATTGTAAATTATATTGTACTATTTTCGCATGCACTTCTACTTTACCCTCGCGATATTAATATCTCAACCATCGATCTATTGGAGGAGAACTCTGAAAATGAGTCTCATTAATAAATATAGTTGAACGTGTCAACCTTATATATATACACAAAAATATTGGTGATGAGAATTGAAACTATGAGCCCGTTTGGATTGGCTTACAGCTTAAAGCTGTTTGCAGCTTATAAGCTGAAAAAAATAAGTTGGGGTAGTCCAACTTATTTTTTTTGGCTTATAAGCTGTTTTCAGCTTATAAGCTGCTTTAGATAAACTAAGTCAAATGAGTCCAATTATTTTTTTGAGCTTATTTTAAGCATAAAATGACTTTAAGCTGGCCAGCCAAACACTCAAAAAAGCTGAAAATAGCTTATAAGCCAACTTATAAGCCAATCCAAACCGGCTCTATTTCACGTTTTTGCGTTGGGACTTTGAAATATAGAGGTCCCAAGGAAGCTGATCTCGGGGTTCTAATTAATTCATAGGTTACATTATTTTCAATATTTATTGATGTGTTCCAAAAGGTTGGTGAATATCCTTACCCAAGCATGTGAGTATTATATATGTAAGATATTCCTATAAGGTAGGTCATTCCATTTAATTCTTTGGACTTTGGTTCTTTGATTTGCTTCTTTCTTTTTTTTTATTTCTTTTACTATATTAGTATCTCATTAAGTTTTGTGTTTAAAATGATTATTAGTTATCTATAACCTCAATACAACTCATGTAGGCCCTATAAATACAGAATTTATGATGGCTTAATATAATTATTTTTGTACTATATCTCTTTCAGTGATTTTTTTTTTCGTCTTGCACCATTAATTGTGATTTGCGAGAAGCAATTGAATTTCAATTTCTTTTTTTTTATATAAAGTATCGCTTAAAATAATACAAGTAATTTCAAGTCTTTACCAAAACATGCAACAAAGACCAAGCCCCATATAACTTCATGTCTTCATTCAGTGAAAAGTACACATCTTGCGATCTGCCTAGTAGGGTCTACAAAGAAAATTGAAAAACTGCACAAAATCGACGATCCGAATCAAATCGAGAAAAAATTCTATTAGTAGTTCGGTATTGAATTTTTTTTTTTATCAAAATTGGTTTGGTTTTAACTAAAAAAAGTCAAACCAAACCAAACCAACTTGACATTACATGTATACACTTTTTAAATATATTATACATAAAAATATTTATTTGTAATGTAATTTATAAATATTTCTTAAAACTTTTCATAGTTTTCGGTCTTTTAACATAATATTTCAAGCTTAGACTTAGAATTTTGAATAATCCAATAAGTTTTATAACCCATATATAAATGTTAGTTACTCAAATAAAGTCTAAACCAAAACCAAATCAATTTTAATGCTAACAAAAGAAATTCAATTCTAACACTAACAGTGACAATAATGTTGGATATTTATTCTTTAATTAGTTTTGATTGGTTTAGATTGTGAAAATACATAACTTATTTTATTTCTTCTTTGTCATTTAATTAATACTTATTAGCCGTACTTATTTTAGCATGAGTTAGTCTTTTTAGATTATGATTATTTTCATTATGACTTATTAATTAGCAATATTTATTTTATGTAATTTCATTATCTTTTTTGTTGAATATTTATTACAATGTAATCACTCATCTGACATTTTATGTTATTTTCTTATTAAAAAACACCTTAATATATAGTTGTATCTTACTAGAACTAAAGAAATATTTGAAGTAAAAGTTATATATTTTGTACGAAGACTTTTCTGAGAAAAACCAAAAAATCTGAGGTTGAAAAATCCGGCTTTTGTTAGTTTGGTTTGGTTTGATTTATAGATTTAAAAAACTGATACAATTGGTTTGGTTTGTTATTTGAAAAACCCAACTTTAATTGGTTTAGTTTGATTTATAGATTGAAAAACCCGACACAATTGATTTGATTTGATAGTTGAAAAACTTGTACCAACTCAATCCATGTATACCCCTAATGCCTCGCAGTGCAGTATTTGTTAAGAACGTTTGAGGTTTTTGAAGGGAAAAAGAACAATTCCCTGCAACGTGTGTTTGCTTTATTTTTATTTTTTTCAAGAAGCCTTATAGAAAGTTTCTAGTCTTGGTTGTTTGAGGAAGAGCTTTGAGATATTTATCAATGAAAATGGATGAAAAGTGGAGATTCTGCCGAAGGAATCGCTTTTAGTTCATTAAGTTTTTTAGTGAGAATATTTAGGAATTTGTTAGCTGACTAATGGGGATAGTTCCATCTTTTTTTGGTCAACCAATGCAAATTGACGAAGGATAGGATCTTTATTCTAATATTACTACTTCCAATAATTTGTTGTACGAAATGTAATATAAAAAACTGTCGTACATACTTCCCTGTTACATAATTTTATAAGTTATGTAGTTATGACAACTACACACCCAAATTCCTTCCTCTCTCCTTAATTATATCTTTCTTCATTCCCTACTTCTTGAACCATTGTTTCTCCAATCCTCTCATTTCTCTCTTCGCTACGGATGAGAAAAATACTTATGTATATTTTATTTGATAGAACCTGACCGTGTATTTGTTAGTCATTTTTTTTTCTTCTGTGTGAGATGATTCTTTGTGTCTTTATGGTGGTACCAAACATATTTTATCTATTTAGAAGGGGTGGAGAGCAACTGAAGGTATAGGGTTGTGAAAGTAAGTGTGGTATAACCAGTGTTTCAATATACTTATGGTCTATATTTTGCTAATATGCAAATAGTATCACGTTGTTTTAGTATAACCAGTGTTTCATATATTATGGTATATTTATGCATATTGATTCCAGTGATATGACACTATCTTTTACCTATTAGTTTGTTTAAAAAAAAAAAAGAACAATATATTTGCATATTTAGAAATAACTTTAGTTTAAATATTTAATTTTACCTTAATGATAATCTTTTGTAGCACATAAATATTATTACGTATTTAAGATTACAAGCTTCAAAGCTCTTTCTTTCTTCCTTAAGTTATGGGTCGAGTAAAATTATATCACATAAATTAAATATAAGAGTACCTTTTAATTAATTAAGGTAGGTAATATGAAATTTGAAAATGAAAAAAAAATATCTCACTTATGTATATCTATATTGCTTATACACAGAGGCGTATCTAACATGTTAGATGGGGGTTCAATTCAACCCCTAACTTTAAAAATATTATGGGTTTAATGCTAAGAATCATAGAATTGAACTCACAAACTTCAAATTCTGAATCCGTCTCTGCTTATACATCTATACTCTACCCATATCTGTTTGGATGATAGAATTTTATTACTTTTATACAGTGGCTATTGATAAGTTTTGCACTATCACGGTAATTAAATATGTTGTAGACTTGTAGTACCTGTTTGTCGTATTTTCAAGTAGTAGCTATGAATCCCAACCGCGAGGTTAAAAAAAGATATACTCATTAAACAAGCAAAATAGCAATTCTAAGAGCTACAATAAAGGCTTCACGATACTCTTAAGATTTATTTGTAGGTAATCTCCACCAGCTTTATGGACAAACCAGCTAAGCACTCTCTATCAGAAATTGGCACAAGAAATGCTATTTCTAACTCTAAAAGTTACATAATTAATTCAACACCTAAAAAGCATTAAATAAATAGCAAACGTTTTAATGTCTTGATGTCTCGTCCAATAAAGCAGTGAATCCGTTTTCTTATTTGGTTGATATACTAAAAATTAATGTAAAAAATAGAACGAGGATAAACCATGTCCTTTCAGCGTATATATTTTAAACAATAAGTACATCATTAGTTTTTGACATAACAAACCTTGTTGGAACAATCCTCCAAATAAGTCTCTCTTTGCTTGTCATTTGCATCAAATTTAGGACACTTAAATACGAAAACAACCAATCTTACAATAGTGAATTTGATGTTGCACATTCACAGGAACAATACAATGATTTACACAATTATTGTAACATTCTTGATCATTGCCCCACTTTCCCTTGCAAGCACGAAGACATTGTATATCAGTTTCCCCTTCTATGGTAAAAATCATCATCAACATGATTGCAATTCCCAGTCCCAACTTCATCTTTGTTGCTTCTCCGATTAATTTTTTATGTAATTTCTTTCAATCTTCTTTCTGAGAGATTAATTTGATGATAATGCTAAAATCTGTCGCATTTAAATAAAATAAAGTAATTAGATTATGTAAATAAGATTATGGACAAAATCTAGCTAATTTAGCTAATAAACACCACATTTATCATTTTACCTGAAATAAATAGAACATAATCTAATAATGGCCTTCCTAATAGAGTAATTTTAAAACATAACAAAATAAAAAGGTATATTAGAACTTTTCCTCGAAGTATTTTGACACGTGAAGAGCAATCCGTGCAAAAATTTCTTATGAAAATCATGATTGGGTCCAGTAGATTCTTACAAGTTTATGAGCCCATTTATGACTGATTGACAAAAGGCTTTCGGCCCATCCATATCAGCCCAAATTTGACTCTTCCATCCATATCGGCCCAAATTTGACTCTTCCATCCTAGCCATTTCGTATACCAATTTGAAGCGGGCATTTTGCACGACTGGCTTTACCGGGAGGTGCTCTTTAATTTTTGTCCCTCAAATTGGTTGTCTTTAATTGTTGTCCTTCGCTAAAAATTGTCCCTCAAATTGGTTGTCTTTAATTTTTGTCCTTCGCTAAAAATCACTTGACTCCGGGTTCGAATCCCCGCTCAGTCAAAAATTTAAAAAAATTTGCAAGGCAGAGTTTTGCTACTTTGAGGCAGAGTTTCAAATTTTACCTTAAGGCAGAGTCAGCCTCAAACTCTACTTAAGGCAGAGTGTTGCCTTCAAGCATAAGGTGATTAGGTAGAGGTTTGCATTAAGACAAATTTTTTTTTTTTTTTTTTTTTACTCAGGTGGAATTTTGTATAACTCTGCCTTAAGGCTTAACTTTTGTCCGAATATGCCTAATTTTGCTACGAAACTCTACCTTGCGATTTTTTTTTTTTTAATTGAGTTGGGATAACCTCAAACCTCATGGTATTAGGCGAAGGGAAAAAATTAAAAGACCAGTGCCTTTGAAGGCAATCCACACTTAAAAAAAAAAAAAAAAAAAAAAATTGAAGTAGAGTGTCACGACTAGGTCCTAAGCACTAAGCAACAATTGACAAGTTCCTATTTATTATTTGAACTTTTTGGGATAAAAAGAAAAACATAGGAAGAGTATCAGATTGGAGTGGGAAGTGTGTTTGTTTCTTGTATTTGTTTTTAAATCCTCACTCGA
The DNA here is from genome assembly GCF_019175385.1 of Lycium barbarum. Taxonomy (NCBI): domain Eukaryota; kingdom Viridiplantae; phylum Streptophyta; class Magnoliopsida; order Solanales; family Solanaceae; genus Lycium; species Lycium barbarum. Next base: position 127,907,798 of record NC_083338.1, on the reverse strand, counting down.
TTGTAGCAGCTAATAAGTGTACCAGTTTTAGCATTGCGTAAGATAAAAAGTGTAATTAAATATTTATTGTCGTTCATTTAAAATATGTATATATTTGTTAGTTAAATAGGTATTTAGGCAGGTTCCTAGACCATTGGTGATATCCACTGATTTTAATCAACTCTCGCGGTGGTTGAATTGTAACATTACACAATTCATTGCGTTAGCAAAGTAGCAATATCGCATTTTAGTTGAAGATATGCCTACGAGAAAACAAGTTTGATCCTCTTTTGTTGTGTATATTACAAAAGTTCATTATCCATAATTGAATCGAGAATTAATATGACACTCGTATAGTGAATCCAATTATCTTTAGAGTATTTAATGATATATGAAGAAAAAGAACCGTTAATATAGCACCTTAGGGTGTGTTCGGTATGGAGGAAAACATTTTCCTAATTTTTTCATGTTCGTTTGATCAAAAATTTTGAAAAATATTTTCCTTAGAAAAACAAGTTCCTTAAAAATGAGGAAAATGACTTGTCTAATCAAAGTAGGGAAAACAAGTCCACGGGTGACATTTAGGGGTGGGCGTTCGGTTTTTCGGTTCGATTTTATCAAACTTCGGTTTGTCTATTTCGGGTTCGGTTTTTTGAAGGTGGACACCGAACACCGAACCAAACTAGTTCAGTTCGGTTCTTTTGGTTTCGGTTTTTTAAAGTTCGGTTCGGTTCGGTTCGGTTTCGATTTTTTCAATTCGTTTTTTTTTATATAATATTAGAAGTGATTCCATTGACACTAATTCATATTCTCAAAAGCAATAAAACATAAAACTGATAAATTGAAATCAAAATCAAACAAACAGAATACACAAGAACAGAAAACTATAATCATGATATAGGATTACTAGGTGTTATATACATACCGTAAGAATAATTAAGAAAACACATAAAAGACATACATTAATCCTAAAAACACATAAAAGACATACCTTTATTTGTTAAGGATATTTGATTTTCTCAATTGAAGTGAAAATTTAGGGATACAAATGCAAAAGATGACTTATTACAATTGGATTTTTTTTGCTTTAAACTTAATGGGCCTGAACTATTTTAATTTTTTTTTTGGGTAATGTATTAAATTTTGGTGCGCGTTCGGTTTGGGTTGGGGGGGGGGGGGAATGGGTGTGGTATGGGGTGGAGGGGTTGGGGTGGAGTTTGTGGGGCTTGGGTGGGTAATTTCCGGAAAATATTTTCTACCAACCAAACAAACATGAGAAAATAAGTAAGAAATTCACTTATTTTTCACTACGCAAACGAACATGAGAAAATAAGTAGAAATTCACTTATTTTCTCGAGGAACACATTTCCCTCCGTACCGAACACACCCTTAGTGAAATAGGAGGTTCCTTATTTAGGATCATATTTTGATCTCTCTACCACCTAATTACCCTACTCTTTATCTCTCAAATACTCTAGCTGCTGAACCATCCCCCATAGCTAACTCCGGCCACCGCCGTAACAACAATGACATTATCCTCTTTCTCCTTCCAATGTCGAAGTAAATCATTATCGATTTTTCACCTTCTAAAGCACTTGAAAAATGGCGAAACTCTTTTTCATTTTGTATGGATGTGATTTTTGTTTTGTTTTAAAGGAATGGGTAGTGTGGTGGTTTGTGATTTGGTTATGGTGGTTTGTGGCTGTCCTTTAAAGGTGGAATGAATTAATAGCTTCAGTGCATCTAATGTATGTTTTGTGTATGTCGGGTGTTTATTGTTATATGCCCTATGTATCACATTATACATATAGTGACATGCACACAACATGCGGGTACATACAGACATACATATGTGTATATTATTTATATGTCTTGTATATCTTGTGTATGTCAACATATATCACTATAATAGGCCTGCGATGTGGACTTTATCATGCCCGCAATTTTTATGGAATTGTTTGTGCAAAAAGGAATAATTTCCTAGATATACGAACATAAATTCAAGCGAACAAGAATAGAATAGTCGATTCTAAAGTTTTTAGTAGGTAAGAGGGAGGTAGGGGCAAATTTAGGATTTCTGGAGCATGGGTTCACTATTTAAAAAAAATAAAAATTATTAAGCGGGAATTGATCCTTAGTCACCTAGGTATATAAGTCAACTTTCAACGAAGTGCACCATTTAGTCTTTTGTAGTATGTGTTCCAGTAGGTAGTATTATACTAATTTTAGAAAATATATACATAAAATTCCTAGTTTTACGGCGAGATCATGTATTCACGTGCTCCAAAAATAAGGCCTAAATCGCCCCCGAGGGACGTAAGTGCCCTAAAGAGTTACACAAATAATTATAACCACTAACTGTAATATAGCTCGAACAGGAAGTCGTAATAATTTTCAATATTAATATCATTTTTCTAATTAAAACACTAAAGATAAGAATTTGTTATGAAATTCATCGCTAGCGAGCTTGTAACTAATACAATTTTTTTAATACTTCGTCTTAATCCGTTATTAAATTATGTTTTATTTGTGGTGAAAATTAAGCAGGAAATTTCAACAAATTTGGCAAATCATTTTGTTTTGACTGAAATAGGATAGTGGAATTTTATTATGAATTTGCCAAATCAGAGAACTAGACAAGTAGGAGTAGTTTCCTTCCTCACCGGACACATACCACACCCCATTCCGCCTGGCTGACGGATAAAGCAACTTCTATTTCTTTTTCGTTGGTACTTCAATTTTTTTATTATATTATATTACTTTATTTTTATAATATTAATAACAAAAAAGTGAAAGTGGGCGGCGGAGGTTGGCACAAGACTTGCAGTTGACTATAATATTATTGACGGTAGTTTCCTTCATATTTTACTCATTTCGGTCCCCTTTCCCAGAAATTTATAAACCGTACTGCAAAAAAATATTACTCTCTCTATTTCAATTTATGTGATATAATTTAATTAGGTACGACTTTATTAAGAAAGAGAGGAATATTTTAAAAATTTATGATTTAAAACAAGCTAGAGATATGTGTGTGATTGTAAATCATTTCATTAAGGATAAAAGGAGAAGTTATAAGTTAAATTATTTCTAAATATGAGAAACGTATTATTCATTTTGGGACAGATTAAAAAGAAAAATATATCACATAAATTGAGACAGAGGAAAGTACGTTCATTTAACTTATATCACATGATTTAATTCACTATGAAATTTAAAGTAGTATATTTTAAAATTTTGTAATTTAAATATAGAGATAAAACAACTATAAAAAAATAAAAATTGAATTACTCCCTATGTCTCAATTTATATGATACACTTTTTTTTTTAATTTATTTCAAAAAGAATAATATATTTCTATAGTTAGAAATAATTTAACTCGCAACTTCCACTTTTATCCTTAATAAAATGATTTATAATCACAAATTTTAAAAGTATTCCTTCCTTTCTTACACTCTATGTCTAGTTAAATTATAGTTCACAAACTGAGACGACGGGGGAGTACTTTTTACTAACAAACGAACAAACAAACTAGAATAAAATAAAAATAGGTCAAACCCATCGACAAACATCTGTGGTCGTCCACTTCTTTCACTTGAGCACCTAAAGCGGCCCTTGTTCCATTTAGACACTTTAGGTGAGCCATTTCTATTCCACTTAGACACTTTTTGCACCGTTATCGGAGTAAAACCAACACTAGTCGTCTCCTACGTGGATTAAGTGGCCAATCAAATTGTGCCAGCTCATTTAAATTATACCAACTCAATTAAATTATGCCAACTCATTTTAATTGTAAATTCACTAATTTGTAAATTCGTGGAGTTTTGACCATTAAAAATTGGGATTTTTGGGCTGGTTGGATGTGCAATGAGATGACGCCCCTTTGGTGTTGGTTTTGCTCCGATAACGGTGCAAAAAGTGTCTAAGTGAAATAGGAATGACCCACCTGAAGTATTTAAATGGAATAAAGGTCACTTTAGATGCTCAAATAAAAGAAGTGAACGACTATGTTTGTCGATCGGTTTGGCTATAAAAATATTATCAGGTAACTGTAGGAGAGAGCACATACATACTACGAGTCGCTTTCCAAATTTCCATAAAAACGAAGAAAAAGGCAAGTAGAAAACTGCGTTTCTTGGTTGTCAAATTCTCTTCTCACAAAAACCTTTTTCCACACACACACACACACTCTCTCTCTCTCTTTCTGTCTCTCCACAAAAAGGCATAATAAAGCCCTTTAAGAGAGTCTCTACTCTTTTTCTTTTGTGTGTGTGACACTCGCTTTTACCTAATTGAATTCTCTTCTGGATTCCATAACGTTTCTTGGGTATCTTCTCTTTCCCTTTAGTTTTAATAATCCTTCAAAACTTCTTCTTTTGTGGTCATTAAATTTTTACCAATTTTGGGTTTATGTTGTGATTCTTGGGGTTTCTGGATTGCTCTTTTAGTTTTTGGAAATTCTGAGTTTTATTTACGACTAAGCTTGTAGTCTAGTGGTACTGGTTTGAATTTCTACCCAACAGTTGTGGGTGGTTCATTCCCATCTTCCTCCTATCTAATAGAAAGAAAAAAAAAATTAAATGATGGTGATTTAAAAATGACAACAAACTTAGTGTATCCAACTTTGTGGCATCAGTTTTGCTTATAAGGGTAGAGATTAGAGAGTGGTCTTAAAGTTGTACATTGAGAATTTGGCAACAACAAAGGGAAAAAAAAATGTGAGAAAAAAAAAAACTTATACTTGGGTGCAAGGGGGTTCAATTGAACCCTCTTCCTTGAAAATATATACTATGTAAATAGGTCCACAATGAATTTATTCTGCGTATATATAAGTTGTTGAATCCCCTTATTTGAATTCCAGGCTATGCCACTGAATTTGAGAGTTAGGCAACATCAGTTTTTTGGCTTACTGTTGTCAATACTTGTTTGATTTCTGATGTCTTGCATTTTTTGCTAACAATCTTCATAGGAATTGTCAAAATTAGTTTTCACCTTTCTTCACGAAATCTCGTTAGAAGAAATGTTGTTTTCAGTTTTTGGATAGCTGCTTCCATGTCACTGTTGTTTCACATTTATTAACTTGGTATATTATCCTGAAGACAGAATTACCAACTTGTGCTAGGAAATTATTTCTGTTCTTTCAATTTTAGAGAAATTTAGATATTAAGAGGTTGTCGTTTAACAGATGATTTTGTTGTAATTTGGTGCAGGTGGTAACATTAGCATGCAGCTATATCATCATCCTTTTTCCTTGGACAGCCAGAAAGTGAGACTTACTCTGGAAGAGAAAGAGATCGATTACACGTCGCATCATGTGAACCCTTTAACGGGCAAGAACATGGATGCGTTTTTCTTCAATTTGAATCCAAGTGCGAAAATTCCTGTATTCCAGAATGGTTCTCACATCATATTTGACACCATTGAGATAATTCAGTAAGTCTTCTCTTCACCTTGCTATATATTTTTCTCCTATCAGTACCGAAGTGTAAGCATGAAGGGTTAAAAAAGGACTATTGCTTGCTGTTGTCATTAAACATAATTTGGTCAATTTATCAGAGGAAGAGTCGTGAATTATCTTTTGAATTATCGTGCTTTCTGAATGATAACATTTTCGATTACTTTTACATCTGTAGAGGAAGTACATTGGTTGAATGACCGTTTGCATTTTCTTATTATCCGATTTTTGGGGGGTATTTGTAGAGGAAGAATATTAAACTATTTCAGCATGCACAGGTATATCGAAAGAATTGCAGAAAAAGTGTCTTCTGGTGGAAACAATCTGAACCTTAGCAGTAGAGAAGTTGTTGAGTGGATGCATAAAATACAAGAATGGGATGCAATGTACTTTACCCTTTTCCATGTCCCTGAGAAGTATCGGCTATATGTTTTTAAATTCCTGAGGCGTGTGATAATTGCCCGAATGGCTGAATCTCCTGACTTAGCAAGTGCCTACCACTGTAAGTTAAGAGAGGCATATGACACAGACGACAAGTTGAATAATGCTGAAGTTTTGAGACGTAGTGAGAATCATCTAGCAAGACTTCTTGATGAAGTGGAACTCAAACTTGGTGAAACATCATATCTAGTCGGGGAAGATTTCAGTCTAGCGGATGTAATGCTCATTCCTATTCTAGCTAGACTAGAACTGTTGAACTTGGAAGACAAGTACATAAACAGTCGTCCAAACATAGCAGATTACTGGGTGTTGGTTAAGCAAAGACCCAGTTATAAGAAGGTGATTGGTAAATATTTTGATGGATGGAAAAGACGGAAAACTCTGCTGAAAACATGGTGCTTCATCCGTGTCAGAAGCATGCTCCGAAAATATTGAGAGTTCAATACTGGAGAGGAAAAGCACTTACATAGTGCAAGTTCATCCTTTCCTTTTCTTGCTGTCCAGCTTATTGTCTTTTTCTTTCTTCTTTTCCTTTTTGGTGGCAGTCACATAGTGTAATTGTAATAATTGGTAAGATGATCTGATATTTTGCTTTGTATCTGTTTGCACTTTTTTGTAACTGAGAAAGGAAATCATCTGCAATTGTTAATATATATGAAAAATCAAAAGTTTGGTTATTGTTGAGACCTGAGATTATAATAGTCTTCTTTACCAAGAATGCTTGAAAATCAGTGTAGAGATGAGCAGTTTCGTTGTTAAGTTTATGCAACTGTGTTGGTAGCACTATGGACTAGATAATTCTGCTCGTATTAAGTTACAGCAATTCAGAAACAACTTGATATGCTGAACAGTCCACTTCACCTGATGTTCGTACGAAGGTTTTGTTAACCTGTTGCTCTTCTTTTTTCAATGGGCTACAGCAAATTTCTGCTATAGATTTTGTATCTCATTCCTGCATTTTTCACCCCACATTGCAATCTAAACCAGAAAGTATCACGATGGCGTTCCAATGATACATGAAAGAACAATCTCTAATCACGTTAAGCCAGCTGCAAGTAGAGGTCTGTCCCTTTTTCACTGGAGTAACTCAATAATTTGTTATACAGGAAGCGTTAGAATGCTTCTTGAACAAAAATAAAAAAGGATAGCAAACAGAGATCATGCTACTAAAATGCCTGTAACAGGCTCAGTTTTCAAGGTAAAAAGCATTCATTTCGCAACAGCAAAACGCCAGAAACCAGATGGGCATACAGTTCGGCACAGCAACTAGGATGTAGCAACGTAAATATATCATATTTCACTGACGGTGCTTCCCATTTCAATTAAAAATTAAAAGAATTAGGAAGGTTACCTCTATGAGGCATGAATAATGATATTGCCAATGCAGCACACGTCGAATCAGAGTATCTTTTTTTCTTAAACCTTAACAACAGAAAAAGGAAAAAGAATTTATGGACTCAGACCCCCAAAACAGAATAAGTGCTTTACAATTCTGTTGGTGGCAAACGAATTATCAGTACAAAGGAGCACTGGAGAAAAACTTGGAAGCTCCTGAGGGCTTTTGCCTATGGAAGTTAAAAGCTATGTCTGTTGTGAATGATTCTGTTGAGAAGTATGCTCCAAATTCTCCATTTTAGGGATATGGGAACTCCTAAATTCATTCTCTGTTTGTTTACACCTACACTGCACATACTATCTTTTGAGTTGTTTCCTGTGCACCCCCAGCCGCTTCAACCCCTATGCCACGGAGGCCTTTTTTGAATTAATACACTTCTCCTGCCGAAAATATTTCCTTCCTAAGTTATGATAGCTCTTAGCTTGTTCAGAATCAAATTGGGTATTTACACCGTCTGGCGGGAGGCTTGCCCCGGATAGGCATGGAGGATTATAAGCAGAGTGGCCCGAAAAACAAGAATGGCGACCTTTTCCCGGATTTTGAGGTAGCTCACTAAAAATTCCAGCATCATCATCAGAAGATATAGGACCTCTTCTATCACGGGGATATGTAGGCAAAGGAGGAAAAGGATGAAAAGGTACTCCTGGGGCGACATCCCAAGCATCGCGCCTTCCTATTTTAGGTGACCCAAACTGCTGCACTTTTAAAAGTGGAATTCCATAGGAGACTGGCAATCGTGAAATAAACCTCTGCTGCAAATGTCCCGTGACCATTGGATGCGGATGCTTTTCGTAACTATGTTCTTGGAGACTGCAATCTGCACTTGAAGAAGCACCAAATGAGATTCTAGAGGCCTTCATGGGGACTGAAAACCCAGGGGGAGCATCATCTATGTCCCGCGTTCGATCATCAGCCGCATTGGTTTCAACTCTTTGATCTAAATTTAAGTTTGTCTCTTGATCCCATCGACTCTTACGCTTACGTTTCCTTGCCCCATTGGGTGCACCAACAACACATGAAGTAGATGAGCCATCCAGGACACCAGCATCTGTCGTAGTAGATTCTACCATTAAATGGCAGGGAAATTCTTCTGTTTCTGAAGGTTTCACACCACAATGGTCTTGTAATGGTGAACGCCTATTGTGCCGTGGACTAGGATGCAAGTCTATCTGGCTTTCATCTCTGTCAATGCAGCTACTTCTTCTGAGAGGTCTATGTATCCACCTATCTCTGAAGTTCCTGGCAATTTGATGAACCTGAGACACCGTAAACACAGTAAATCAATTAGACTAATGTCAAAAAAAAAAAATGCACAAACGCCGTATACTTGAAACCAAGACCTCCGATCAAGATAGATGATTCCAAAGACTAGAATTTGCCTCCCCCACAAACGGCATTATACATGAAACCAAGATCACCGATCAAGGTAGATGACTCCAAACACTAGATTCTCCCCCCCCCCCCCCCCCCCCCCCCCCCCCGCGGCAAAAAAAAACAAAGCCAGAAACATTGCGAGCCCGTGAACAACCAGTTTCATGGGTAGTAATCGAACTAGCAGAACAACAAAAGACCCAAGGAGAAAGAAGCATCAATTACGATATGCGTGTAATCTCCATAGGAGAGCCTAGAACGCCTCACATAGAAATATAGATCTAGCCTGCCAGAAAAGAGCCAATTAGCCCAATCAAAGCAAATTGTCTCCAAGTTTGCTAGAAATTTCCTTCTATGTTTTAAAAAGCCAAGATTCCAGTCCAAGCTTGACCTTACATTGTTCACAACATTGACATATGCGAGATCTGGAGCTAGAATCCTTTTCTCTAAAACTAATTTTCTCTTCTGTAAAACACTTCTATTTTTTGGGGCGGCTCTGGGAGAAGGTTCCATTCTGAAAAGCCAGAGTTTCCTCTTTCCACACATCTAATTCTCGTTAAAGCTATTTGCGAAGTAGAGTCACACATTCTTGAGTACACACATTAATCATCAACAAATGCACTTTAGTTTAGACATAAACAAGAGGTTTCCAACCATAAAACAAAACTCCAGGGCTTTCAGCTTGTTGGACTAGAGAATGTGTCATTGGTAGCCTCAGTTATTTTATAAAACTTAAAAACAAAACAAGCTCAACCATACGGGTACAATATTGTCTAGGGCGTAAGGTATCTAATATCTGTCACCTCCCTTGAAACAATATAGTGAACACAGAATATACGCCTCTGCATGTTTCCCCCGTGAATGCCACATTAGTAGAGCTGCCTGTCGGTGCGGGGTACTGTCCAGGATTTGCTATAACAGTTTCTAAAGATTTTAGTAGACGGACAAGAGGTGGTAGACATTGGTGATGTGTGCCCTCCCCTTTATATTCACCTCATTTCAATATTAACTTTCTTGTGTAAATTATAATTATAATGCTGAATTAGGCGAGAAGAAATCAGTCTTTTTACTTCACATACATCATACATCCACATGTTTCTCCAATCATCACACGAGCAAAAAATGTAAAGCATTTCAACTCACTGAAAACCAAGAAAAGTAAGGGGAGAGGGGCAACACAAAAGAATCAATCAAACTGAAATATTTTTTAATTATAATTTAATATACCATTTAACCAATTGATGAAATGAAATGGTGCATAAAGCAAGGATAGGTTACCTGTTTGTCTTTATGATCTGTCAATCCTAAAATTGAGTCCCTAAAGCTGCAAGAGCAACATAAACATACCTTCAGGATCAATTTTGAAATATCAAGTTTTCGCTTGATTAGATATGGCCAAAAGTTGAAAATTGAATATACAGTAGATGCAAAAGAAGGTTAACGATAAGAAGTGTCCAGGAAGAAAAAAACAATATTATCTTAGCAGTCAGCATTTGAAGAGAGTTAGCCTGTGCCACATTATCAGTCAATGGACATTAATGGCATGCTACTTTCTAGCTAAGTTGCATGGACTCTTTGTTTTTGATGCCGCACCCGTCTCGACACGGGACGGGTGCGGGTGCAGGTGCGGGATACGTCTCAGATACAGTCAACGAACTTCAGATACTTTGATCGGAGTCCGTGGACAAATTTGGGGGGAAAATAGAGATTTTGATTTCTCAAAATGAAAGATAAAACAGATTTAAGACATGGGAAATGGCATACCTTCAATTTTATAGTCATTTTGTCTCATATTCGTTGCTTCATGTTTCAAGCCAAACAGAGAGAAACCAAGAATTCAAGAGGTCGTGTTCTTTATAGCTCTATTTTTATAATTTTGAATTTTCTTAGCCAAATCCCCACACCCATATCCATACTTGGATCCGCACCCCCGATTCTTAAAATTTAGATTTAGCTGAACCCGACACTCGGATCTGTACCTGTAATCCCGTATCAGATACCCGCACCCGAGTGCGAGCAACTTAGCTTTCTAGTGCACTCACATCATCCTCCAATTATCAGTGTCACATGCTTCACCACCTTGAGGTTTGAGGGGCATGTTGAAATTCAAGAGATTTAATGAAACTATATTTTAAAATTTGAGAAAATTTACAACATATCTAGATTAACCAACGTGACCAGAAAATATTTGGTAAAATATCCCCATAGGTAATTCTAAAATTTTATGTACGTTTAGGATTCTTTTTTTTTTTTTTTTTGGTCTCGAGGGGAGGGGGAGCTGTCGGAGAATAATTGTTTACATTATTATACATAGACTACGACACCAACTACCTATTCAACAAGACTTCTAAAGGGTTTCCTCTCGTTTCACCACACAGAATGAACATGTAAATGGGAGGATCAAAGTACCCGGCTGTCCCAATTTATGTGACTCTTTCCTTTTTAGTCATTCCTAAAGAGAATGACTTTCTAATTTAGTAACAATTTAACTTTACTCTTCCCATTCTACCCTTAATGAGATGATTTAACTTTACTCTGTCGGAGAATAATTGTTTACATTATTATACATAGACTATTGACACCAACTACCTATTCAACAAGACTTCTAACGGGTTTCCTCTCGTTTCACCACACAGAATGAACATGTAAATGGGAGGATCAAAGTACCTGGCTGTCCAAATTTATGTGACCCTCTTTCCTTTTTAGTCATTCCTAAAAAGAATGACTTTCTATATTTAGTAACAACTTAACTTTACTCTTCCCATTCTACCCTTAATGAGATGATTTATAGCCACACAAATATCTATGGCTTGTTTTAGACCACAAATTTCAAAAGTCCTTTTATCTTAAACTCCGTGCCCAATCAAACACCATCACATAAATTGGAACGGAGGGACTAGATAGAAATACGAATTCATTCAAACGAAGGAGGAGTTCTTTCCAGAAGATGTGACCACCATAAGCAGTATAGATACAAAAACATTTATTTACATGTTTGACTTGAAAATTGCTAATTTTTGTCCTTGGGGGTTGGTGTGTATCTTCAAATTAGATACCTAAGTCAACTTCTGGATAACGTAAATACCTAAGAGAACTATCACTGTTTTTAAAAGCGAATAGCACAAACAAGTGACAAGGTTCATGGGAACTGAAGCGAAAAGCTAAAAGTGAAGCGCACAATTCATGGAACATTTAAAAATACCAAACATATATAAATTTAGCACTGAAATCATATTTTAATAGAAATAACCACATCAGCATTCAACATAAATAATGCCCATATTATTACATCCTCAATATTGGGAATCAAGTAGCAACTATTTCTCATTTGGATCACTTTGAACATCATTATTTGGAGCGGACACGTCTTTGAAGTGCATAGCTTCACCTATGAAGTGATAACCCTGGCACCGCGACAGTTCATCCCTTTAAACGATGAAGCACTGGCTTTTAAAACGTATAAACTATGAGAATCTTCTTTTTTTTTTTTTTTTCATCTCCAATTTAACATTAACAAGAAAATCCAAGTTGTAACTATTTGAACATTTAGAATCTCCCATCTAGTGATTTCTGTAGTCATCCTGCTTTTCTCTTTTCCTTTTTCTAAACCATATAAGAGAAGATAATCTATGCATTGTCTAGTTGAATTTTGTGCTTTTCGTTCATAATGTGATTCATACTGTTCATGGTAGGGAGTGGAAGGAAGACATCCTTCTGGAATGATAGTTTGTTAGGGCATGGAACCCTTGAAAGATTTGTTTAATGATATAAAGGTTTTGAGTCTGAATCCTGAAGTTACAGTGGGAGATAGTTGGGATCAGCAAGGGCGGAACTTCAACTTTAGGAGACAACTTAATGACTGGGAATGCCCCAGATTCCTTGAGCTGTTGAAAATCCTGAACCAAGTCAAGGGGACAACAGAAGAGGAGGATAGACTTAAATGGAAAAGACATAATAAGGGCCAATTTAGAGTAAACTCAGCATATACATTGCTAAATCACCCTGGGCGGCAAGTTCATTTGTGGAGCTGGAAAGCAGTATGGAAAGTGCGAATACCACCTAAAGTAGCTTGTTTTGTATGGTTAGTTCTCAGATATGCTTGCTTAACACAAGACAATTTAAAAAGAAAGGTAACGCAATTGTGCTCAAGGTGCTATCCATGCGGGAATGAGGCCGAAAATAGTAAAAGGGCAGCCCGGTGCACAAAGCATCCCGTGTTAGCAGGATCGGGGGAAGGGCCGCACCAAAGGGGTGTGATGTAGTCACCTATCTATCATTGTGTGGTAGCTAGAGCTCCCTGGAAACTATTTCTGAGTATGAAAGATACCATGGACCACGCCCAGGAACACAGGGGAGCTGCTTGCTTGCTGGAATTTCTCTGCTGGGGCGAATAGACATAAAAAATGGTGGAAGACTATTCCAGGATGCATATGGTGGACCATCTGGAGGGAAAGAAACGGTAGGTGTTTTGAAGGGAACAGAAAATTAAGATGAACTGACTTTTTTTGTGTCACTTTTGGTGTAAGGAAGACTTTGCGCAGGATGTAGATTCACGAATTAGATATCATAGAATCATTGTAGTAGGAATTAGAAGAAAGTTATGTTTTTGGTTCTGTTAAACTTTAAAGATGGCTTTAGCACAGCATTTGTGCCAGACATATATAATTTTGTTACCCTTCTCAAAAAAAAAAATAAGGTTTACAGTGGAGTTACTTTAGATCCTTAACAGTGGAGTAAGTTGAAAAAACTAAACCAGTCTACAAGCAAGCCATCCAATCAAAAAATCACGACGAAAGGTGAAAAAGTCCATGTAAGTGAAATGCAAGAGTATATTACTAACCTCTCTACTCCTAGTCTAGAGGGACCTCCATTAATGTGCTCATGCGAAAGAATCTCTCTCACAGCCAGATACTCTAAAACCTGTAGAAAGGAAAACAGTTAACCAGTTAACATATTCTGTGGCCAAAAGCTTGATAAGATCTTAATAGCCACGTAGAGTCTACTGAGCATTTCCAAGAGAACACTCTAACTCGAAATAATTTAGTCCATATAAAACGCTAATTCTGTCCACCTGTTGTAGTAAGAATGTAACCTAATGGAGCTACGGATACAATGCTCAATTCCATATCCTCAATTGTTAAGTTGGCTATTCAATGTTTCAGCCATCGTATATGAACCAGTGTTATCAAAAGCGAAAAGCGCGAAAAAAGCTCTAAGGTCAGCTGGGGCTTTAAGCGCGAAGCGCATATAAAGTGTGGGCTTTAGTGAAAAAAAGTGCAATGGTGCAAAAAGACAAATATATATATGTTTAGTCCAAGATTAATAATAATAAGCATGAATAACAAATATATGGACAAAGAAATTGTAAAAATATTAAGATAAAGTGAAATATCAATCATCTAGTGTCACCTCCTCAAGAGAGGCTCATTGGCAAGGAAAAGTATGTCTTAGAGCCTTGATGACGACACTGAAGCGCACATAAAGCGAGGCGAAGCGCTCAACATGTTTTGAGCCTCGCTTCAGGGCTTAAGCGCGCTTAAAGTATGTCTTAGAGCCTTGATGACGACACTGAAGCGCACATAAAGCGAGGCGAAGCGCTCAACATGTTTTGAGCCTCGCTTCAGGGCTTAAGCGCGCTTAAAGCGCACCTTTGATAACACTGAAGCGCACATAAAGCGCTCAACATGTTTTGAGCCTCGCTTCAGGGCTTAAGCGCGCTTAAAGTATGTCTTAGAGCCTTGATGACGACACTGAAGCACACATAAAGCGAGGCGAAGCGCTCAACATGTTTTGAGCCTCGCTTCAGGGCTTAAGCGCGCTTAAAGCGCGCCTTTGATAACACTGATATGAACTTATGTGCACATAAGAGTTAAGACTGACGTCAACGAATACATTTTCAAGACACTTCAACTTCTTGCTCAAACCAATTCCATCAAGATTAACTAACAAATAAGTTTTCTCCACAGCCTCTCAAATCCTGGTACTGCTAAAACAGCGAGTTCATCAAGTCAGTAAAATTACTAGGACTGCAGAATTCTAATGAAATTACCTTAAGCAACTTTCTGAGAATTGGGATCTTATTGAATTCCCTCCGGTATCGTTTCATTATGTTGTGTAACATCTGCAAACCTACCAAGCAAAGAAAGAATCACACTCCAACGATCAGTAATCTATTTGGGGAAAAAATAAAAGGAAGAATTGAAGCATGCAATAAGCACCACATCACTACCATTCTTGTTAATAATATCCACCAAAACAGTGCGTGACTTGGTCTTCAAAAGCGCATCAAGGATCATAGAAAGATCCCGGTTACTGCATACAAATATATATTAAAGAAGACAAGTAAATAGAAAAATAGATTAATGAACTAGAAGTATCACCAACTAAGCATACGCCTTCTAGCACCTGAAAGAGTTCACAATAGGAAAGCCATTTATTACCTCTGAATAGCTTCACCATTGCAGCTATCCCCTGAAGCAGCAGTTAAAAGGAGGAGCTTCAAGTAGCACCTAGATGCATCCTGCAGGGAGAAAAGGTTAACATATTCAAACGTAGAGTGATCTAACATCACAATCAAGCATAAGCGAGACCATAAATAGGACAAATGGAGACATCACTAAAAACCTATATCAAGTGCCAAATCATAAACCAACTTTCACCCCTCTATGAGCACCCGCCAGGCCTCCCGTCCACCATTTTGTCTATGGTTTTTCATCAATACACAACAAAGAGGAAAGTGGAAGGATGGACAGAAAGCTGAGGAAATGTGCATTCCAGAAAAAAAATATCCAGAAAGGTTACTTTTCTCAAAAATCGGTGACCTAAGCACTAGAAACACAACATGACGAATAAACAAAGCAGCCATTACTCCCGATCACCGAGCAGAAGAAAAAAAAGTCTATATAGACTACATCCTGTAGTTTGGAACTACTTACCCTGCGTTTGCTTATTCCACCATCATGATCCAGCAACTCATTAAGCTTCCCTTCGACTGCAAATTCAGGTGCAAGAGTTTATTTCAATGATACTTACAAATCTACAGATTCCACAAACTTGATAATAATGATGTACCTGCTTCAAAACGACCATTTGAGGAATCATGTGTTGGTTTCTTGAATTTAGGTTGTGGAATTTGTAATTTGTTGTCCATATCAGGTACTGGTGTTAAATTCACAGCACTATCCTTCGATTTTCCCTTTTTAACTGAAGATGATCGACGAGAAGATTTTGAAGATTCACCACTGGCTCCCCCTTTGCCTGATTTCTTCTTCAAAGACTTGCTAAGCATAGCATTTGGAGATGGCAGTGCAGAAGAAACGTTGTCAGCATCTAAGCACTCTTTTTTGTCTTCAGATATGGTTTCAGTGGTTATATCTTCCGACTGCAAGGAATTTCCCACAGGTCGTACAGAAGAATGCAACAGGCTTTCTAGCCCCTCCATTGCCTCAGATAATTCCAGCTTCTTCAGAGATGATGAAGGAGATTCGTTATGGAACTTGTTGCTTTCCTCCTTGATATTCAAGCTAAAAACAACAGAGTTATCCATGTTGGAATTTTCTTGTTCCATTATATTCCCAGTGAGTGTTTGGGTGGAATTCTCCAGGTTTCCAGTAGATAGTTCATCCAGTTTATAGTTGTTTTTAGGTGTTTCCCTTTGAGTTCTAATTTCTGTGGCATTAAATGAACTTCTTGCAGATAGGATTTTATTTAGTTCATCACCCATGTCACCATCCTCGCAGAAAACAACGGGTTCAGGATAGTCATCATCTGAATCAGCCTGAACTATCACTTCTGTATTCAGTAGGTCTCCACCTATATAGCCCCGACAGTGAGGCGAGCCACAGACACATTTTTTCGCAGCAGCCCCGATGACGCGCACATAATTGTAATCAAATGTAACCTCCTCACCCTGAACAAGCAAACCAAAAGCACATATTAGTTGGGAACATTACAGAAACAAATGAAAAGACATTTACATAAGATTGCTAACTTGTGATTACTCAAGATGTGGTCCATAAAGGTAATGCAATCAAAAGTCTAGTCAGAAAACAGCTAGCAACCTGTGAAGCAAATAGCTTCCAGGAACCAGTTGGAGAAGCATACCTATTTACTCCTTCCAATCGCTCTCACTCGTCTCTCACCAGAAACGTGAGAAGCAGAGAAGGAAACAAGGCTTCTACTAAAGTAAAGGGGAAAAAGAAAAGGAGAGAAGAATAGGACAGAGACTATTTCTAAAGTAGAAAGAGCACGAGAGGTTTCAGTTTGGTTAATGCGCTTAACAAACTCAGGGGTAGCAGGGGATGGCCCATACCCAAGCACTTAATTTGTTGCACTACAATGATGTTGGTTAAAAGTTAGATGTTAAGCAAAGTGAAATGCCTACAGATTACGTAAATCCAGTGTACTACTAAAACTACATCGTTAATTATTTGAAGAATACCTTTTCCCGATAACAAGTGAAAACAGGAGTACAATTAAAATCCATAGGCAGATGATCTTACATAAACTTCAGTGTCCAATAAAAGCACTTAACTTCCCGTTCATCAATTAAGCAGCTTGAAGACACAAAATCTGACAAGTTAGACTTAGGCTACAATTTATTTATTTATTTCGGGAGATTATCTGTAAAATTAACTTAACTAGATTATGTCAAAAAAAGCTCAAGCACCATTGTTTTCATCTTGCTATGATCCCTGTTCAAATGAACATTACTAGCTCAGATGCCACTTGCAACAATTAAGATGAAAAAATTAAACCAGTTTTATTGAACTTTGAAACACCAAAAAATAATACCCCTAGCAATAGGCGATAGTTAAACATTCTCGTCATTGAACCTATCCAGATTTGAACTCGTTACATAGGAATATATGAATCCGATAAACTGTGCAACAGATTGAAGGATGAGGACAATTACTGCAGTCCACAAGAAACAACAGGAAGTAAACCTCGAAATAAATTATGGATCTTTCAAATCATGGGTTCCAAAGTTTTAACAGTTAATCTGCAGTTTAGAATGGAGAGTTACTCTTGTAACTACCGATAATCATGTATTTACCACAATTAATAATAGCTACTACACCCTCTTCAAGAGTCCCTAAATAGAGTTTTGACGAGTCACTTAATTCATTTTCATAAGTAAAGTCTTTTATTAATCTGGTACCAAGCTGGTACATACGCAAAGTACAGAGCAGAACTACATAACTAACCTCAGTCACACTACATATTACCCCCTAAGAAATATAGAAATTCCAAATAATGATCCATCCTATCTAGGGTACTATTGGAACACCAAAAGAACAGATTTTTGATGCATTTGTTCTTGACTCTAGGAATCTGACTCTACGAATATACAGATGGGAATTGTCCTCCATATCTTCTTCAGTTCTCTTTTAATTCCCTGAGCCTGCCGGATCTCAAATCTAAAATTGGGGTCCAGTTACTACGTGCAGATAAGTAATGTTTCAGAAAATTGAAACTCTCACATGTATTTTTCTTTTTTTAAAATTATCTGAAACTCATAATCTTGACATATTTCAGCATAAAATTCCTTTTTCACAAGAGCAAAGTAACAGGAATGCAACCCAGAAACATTTTTGTATTCAAGGCCCAAAGGCCAGAACAACTAAGTGACCCATCTAAAATTAGTCCTAGAATATACCAACAACTCCACCATGGACTGCCCTTTACGTGGCAAATCTTAAACCATAACAGTGTCTTTTTGGCTAATCGTACTTTTTTTGTAAGAGTGTATTTTCTTCTCAAGCAGTATGTCATGTATTCACTGACAAGCTACTAAAATCAGAAGCATATCAAAAATCACCAAAGGACTTGCTAAAAGTGATAACGGACTGTTGATTGTAACACACCAATAACTATCACGGGGACCATAATGCAACTGTCCTCAGCTTAGGAGTTAAAGATCTCAGAACTACTCCTGATGTATTTGTTGCCAATACATATAACTGGAATGACCTCAGACGTGAGAAGAATCCATTTTTCTACTTCAATAACTAGGACAAAAACAATAAATATCCCATATATTGTAAAACAGTTAAAGCCAATTTACAATCAGACACACTTTACCTTCTTGATATCCCTTAGAGCAAAGAGTCCAATGCAAACCTCTCCATTGACCATCCACTGTGTCATCAAGTGAAAGAAAGTTGAGTCACAACAGTACTTTTCTTTTTTATAAGGTAAGTCACAACAGTACTCAATCATATATGTTAATGTGCACAGAGAGCAAGCTTTAAAAATATATCAACTAAGAGCCCGGGGGGGCTGGATTGATCTTTCATTCAGTAAGCAAAAGATCTAATTCTCATTAAGGTGCACTCTTTTAGATGCATGTACAAGCAAACTACTTATTATACTTACCACCAGCGATACAAAAATAAGATGAAATTGCAAACACAAATTCAGATATAACCAATCACAGATAGTAGAGAGACCAACTAACAAGGTAAAACAATCATCTTAGTATTTTGCAATACAAGTCTTAAGGCAAGTTTAAGTCCTGTAGTTGTTTTATTGTTAGCGGCTACTGACGTTCCTAGTTTCATTAATTAGCCATTCCATAGCCAACAAGAGAAAACCAATTTTTCATCATCCATCACTTTGACTCGATGCCATATTTTTGCCTATCCAGAATTGTTACACAGAAATTCAATATATGTTGATATCGATCAAGTCCGTCTTTGCATCTTTGACTCATTTCATCCTAATTTTCGATACTTTTCGCTTATCGTGAGTCACTTTTATTAATTTTCAGGATAAAAATCTTAATACAACTACATAAATTACAATATTTTCATATCAAAATAATGTAAGACTGCATTTTAAATATTTTAGACAAATGGGCTTATTTTGAATCAGAATATTGAAAACTGTTGAACATTTTGGAACTGAAGGAAAATATTTATTAGGGGGAAACACAATTACATGTTCCTGGGTACTCCGATCCTCAATCCTTATCTAACTTTTGATTCTGGCCAAAGATTAATGCGTATAGTGGTTAAATACCTCAACCAACCAATGACTGTCATCTCCTATATTTCCAAGTGTTGATCTCAAAGCTTCCTAAGTTTATATATCTCTCTTTTCTCCAGCCAATTGATTTGGTCTTTGCATGTCCACTTTCTTGGTTCGAGTTAATTTTAAAACAACAAAGCATGAATAGAGAAGATGAAGAGTTAGAAGGGATTTGATTTTTAAAGAGACTGAAATTTAAAAAGGAGGCAACTCTTCAGTATAGCAACATTATGAATAGAGCTTTCTTCAAACAGACATCTATTGGCGTCTCTGTGTGCTTTAGTTTTTTGTTTAATTTAATAGGGTATTTTACAAATAAGAAGGGCATTTTGGTAATTATGTTAAGGGGTTCCTGCTTTTAATATAGTATAGATTATGCAGCAATTTTTTTCCCGAAGCAAAATGAAAGAAAAGCACCATTCAGTTTCAGCATACAATATTCATCTCCTGTGTTAACAGCATGTCCAATCATGGCAAGGTATACATAAGAATGAGGCAACAAATAGGCGAACGGAGGGAAAGGAATTTCTGGTTTTCGCATAAAACCTTTTTCTGATGAAATAGCCATACTTTACAAAGCTTAATAGAACATGAAAACAAATTTTTGGAAAAAGTGTAAAGCGCAGTAGAAAGTGCAATCACCTTTTCTGTTCGGCAATTAGGATCACAACTATGGTTAATGAAACGGCCCAAATTCCCTTTAGCACACGCATCTATAAACTGAAATATGAGGCATGAAAAGGACATTACACAGGTGAGAGAGAACAAAAAATTAAAATGCCACAATTATGAATCTTTACAAATCTACACTAGCCACTGGAAAGTGATTGGAAAATTAAACTAGTTCATCCAGAGAATTATATAAATGACTGGATAACAGGATATGTATCCAACTACGATAATTCATAACTTTATGTGACCAAAAAAGAAAAGAAAAGAAACAAGGCAAACATTAATACCTCACTGCCATTTAGTGTCATGAAATAAAAATGCTTATGACCCTTCAGGGCATACTCCTTTTGTCTTGCCTCGTATGCATGCAAATCCAGCACCTAGAAAAGTTAGACTTACAGCCTGTTATATATCAAAAATGAAATGGGAGGCAATGTTTAATTCACTCATACAGATGAACAAGCAACTTAAACAATTAAGAAAATATATCAAATTGCTACCCCACTATAGATGGATGATAGCCACGGAGTGAATTTGAAACAAACTCTGGACCACGTTGCAAATCCTCTTCATACTGCCTAGGTGAAATTCACAACCTATTAGCTTTGCATCTCTAGCACCAAGACCGGATAAAGGTGCGGTTGGTTGATTGCCAACTTAAAATAAGGGCAAGTTATGATGAATACCCATAATAATGAATGTGTCATGATGCCCAGTCCTAGGAGTGCACGCTACAACGATACCATGGTGCAGTACAAAATGGGCATAGGGTTCTTAGCAATGTCCGGGTGTGAGGGAGTATGAGTAAATGGTCTCCACACCACGGACAAGTGCGAGGAAGAAGTCAATCCGACCACATTGACACTCTGATACGGTATAAGACATGAAAGGCTTTCCGAATTTTCAAGGCCTGATGAAGGTAAGAGGGTAAAGAAACTAGTTGTCTAGCCCAATAGAGTTAAACTCAGATAGGTAGTTGGAATACATATGCTCATTGACAGGAAAACTAACATTACAAGATACTCTAAAGACGATGAGACAATGTCGTGTATCTACAAGAGACTAAGCGAAGAGGCAAAAGGTTAGAGAGATTGACAAAACAAGTTATAAATAGTGGTGTAAGATAAAAGAATAGGACGGGGAGAAAATCATTGGAACACCAAGTGAAAACAATTTGATGGCGCCAAAGGTAGCGATCATAAACTTTGGAACATTCTTTAATCCATCAAGGACTTAGAGGAACCATGGGGAGAAAACTTCAAAGTTTACAACATGCTCAAATCAATATTTCAACAAAATGAGACCAAGAATATGATCAATTTAAGGTTATCTTTGTAATTTGGCCATTCAGCTATATTTATAATTTGGCCACCTAACTCTTTAAGACTAGTTCAGGGGTATTTTGGTCATTTGCTAGTCTAGACACCAACCCTAGTATAAATAGTCTTTCTTCATTTTTAAGGTTACCTTACCTTGATTTTGGATGTTCTCGGAGAGGTTAATGGTGGAATGCCATGGTTGATGAAAACTCTAGCTATGGGTGTTTTCAAAAGGTACTCTAGCAGATTAGGTTCCCTTTGATGAAGAAAATGAGGGTATTTGATTTATATCAAATGTTCTAATTTGGTATTAAAGTTGGGTCTTCTCTAAATTCTTTACTTGTTTGTTTATCTTTGAATTCTTGTTCATCCTATCAGAATGATGATAGGATAACCTCGTTAAGACCAGTATGGTGAAAAACAGATGAATCTTTTATCTCCTTTCCATCCTTACCTAGCAAAGAGTGTCAAATTTGTGGAATAGCAAACTCACCTCACCAACATATTCAATAAGAAACTGCCCTTCGATGACATCCTCAAGCAGCTGTAGGCCATAACCCTTCTTTCCACTTTTGAAGCACTTCAATTTAGCATACTTACGTTTCTGGAACTACAGAGCAGACATAAAGGAGGGTTACACAACCTGCTTAATAGAAGCAATATACAATATACTGAATGTCTTGCAAGTTTAAGTACCTGCTGATTCGAACAGCGTTCTCCACATGGACAAGTCCCTCGGACACACTCAACGTTGAGCATCCGGTTCAGGCATCCATCTCCACATCCCATTCGGCGGTCTGAAGGCTTGCAATGGCAGACCATGATCTAATAGAGAAGGATAACAGGGAAACATATAGAAGATAGAGAAGGAAGCAAATCAGATTTATTACTATGAACATCTGACATCATAAGTTGATTCAAAATAAACATATACATAGAGTTGTCTGTAAGCAAGGAAAAAGAGGTAGGGATACTAGAAGCTACAGATGCCTTATAAGGTGTACAAATATGTTACTTCGGAAGCAGGACCAACTAAAACAATGTTGTCACCAGGTAATTATTTAAGGGAAAAATATACCACGCACGGACAATATTCTTTCAAATTATGTACCTAAAATATCTTTTCAAGCCAAAAAGTATGCTTAAAAGCCCAAAACAAGACAACATCAGAGAGGTAGAAAATGAGTAAAGGAGCACACAATAGACTAGATTGAGAAGAGTTTAGGTAGTTTAGAGTTACATTTGACTAAATAATTTTCAAGAAGACTGAATACGCAACAGGAGAGATTGATAGTTATGTAATGTAGGAAGAAACATTTGACAGCTAATTTGAAGAAATAGACAATTCCAAAGGCCAGAAAATTACAGAGCAAACAGAAAGTTATGAGTCAAGCAAGTTAACAATAACTAATACACATAACTATATGTTTTCAAAAGCATAACTCCCCCCAATTATTATTCTAATTGCAACATCTAACTGTCTTGCCACACATGGAGAAAAGGGAAATGTGTTTCTCATTTGTGAAATGGAAAACAGCAGTGACAATGATGCAACCGTCTAAGAATGAAGCAACTCTGCTGAAATAACTTTTCTTTTTAAGGCAAGCTTCCCACAGAGAAAAGTGATGGGGTAATTTTTTGATGCATATTAGGGTAAATCCAGCTTTATATTTAATAACCCACATGTATGAGGTAATGATGCAGACTGGATAAAGCATTCACCTCATCAATAATCTGACTTTTGCGGCTACGATGCAGGAATAAGTTTCTCTTGATCAGAGTCCAAGATGATTGACGGGAAACTGTAATGGAGACATGTCAGGAAGATAAGCAAATAGCACAAATTTCCTTAGTGAAAATCTACTCAAAATCAACATAAGCGCATTGCATTGCTACAATCATTAAATACCAAGTGCCTTATTCTGTCCTGAACGATTTGAATTCAAGCGTATACCGAGGCCATCTTCCTCGCCATCCGCATCTGATATTTCCAGCTCAGCATTAATTTCTGAATTTGATTTTTCTTGTGCAATCGAGCAATCAGCCAAGTCTCTAACCAAATTATCCTTGCAAGTCCTTCAATGTTATATGAGATAAATAAGCAACTAACTCTTGGAAACAAACAATCAACATTACATTACATTTGCACAACCACAGTAGTTTGCAAATCCATTAGTAAACCTCAAATATTTCAAGCCTCAAATACTATAAGAAACTTACAGTAAGAACAGGTTAGTCGCAAAAGACCATTAGATTCCAGAAAAATGCAGTTACATGTAGACCTGATAGCTATCTACTATGTATTCTTTTTAATAGGCCAACTTCAGTTTGCACGAAGTAATCTATGCGCATTAGAAAATGTATACTTTTTTCTGTAAGCAATATGGTAATATTCTATCAAATAAGAGTCAAAAATCTTGAAAGACAAGTATTAATATGTTTGTCAGTAAAGTTGGTTAAGAGCCCGTTTGGATTGACTTATAAGTTAGCTTATAAGCTGTTTTTAGCTTTTTTGAGTGTTTGGCTGGCCAGCTTAAAGTCATTTTATGCTTAAAATAAGCTCAAAAAAATAATTGGACCCATTTGACTTAGTTTATCTAAAGCAGCTTATAAGCTGAAAACAGCTTATAAGCCAAAAAAAATAAGTTGGACTACCCCAACTTATTTTTTTCAGCTTATAAGCTGCAAACAGCTTTAAGCTGTAAGCCAATCCAAACGGGCTCTAAATGAGTACTATGCAAATTTCTCTTTTCTTCTTCTATTTTTTTTATTAATGATATCTGGGCTATAGCTTACATGCACCTTAACCAATGCACCAGGCAGCTTGTCCAGCCACACGCACTAGTTGTCAAGGTAATGCCCATTAAGGCCAGAGCAAATGGGCCCATATCAAGTTTTGCAGCTGTGATTCACACATAAAATCTCCAAGTCAGAGTGCAACTCTTTCTTTTACAAAGTTTAAGAGGAGTCTGTCATATTAGATCAGTCGTTAGACGCATATACCTCACAGAAAAAGGGCATTTTTTCCAATTGGATTAGGTAGGAGGGGAAGCAAGTAGTTAGCTTTTCACTCACACATAGAATCACCCATAGCATATAAGCATCAAAGATATGCATATTGGTCGTGCTAAAGAGAAGCTGCTGATTAAATTAAGGACTCCGAAAAGAGCAAAACTTACAGGAATCACTTTCTCAGCTTCTTTAATTTTTTCTATAGATAAGTGAAGTGTCAATGATCTCTTTATTAGCTTTCTAACTTAGGAAACACCATATTCAAGGATGCAAGTGTGAGCTAGTGCAATTGAGCAACAAAACTTGCTTCATTAGTTTACAAAGTAAGGGGAAAACCAAAATCTTCTTATAGAACTAAACTTCAAAGAAGTGTGGCAGACAACTAATTGGAAGAGCAGAACATCAGTGCAATCATGATGCAAAGGATGAGCAACCACATACCATTTGCAGTTTGTTTCTTCAATTTGATCAGCAAGTGCAGAAGCTATGCGCCTCCATTTCTGGCAATCATCACACTGCACCCACGCATTTCTTGGCTGTAAATAAGGCTGACTCACCTCACTCCGCAGGATGTCCAAGTCAGAAATGCCTCCACTTAAGGTTTCATTTCTGGATCCAACTTCTCCAAACCCGTATGGTGCTTCGTTTTCTAAGACACATTAATTTAACACGGTCATTACTTTGCTTGAGGGTCAGTCCAACGAAATTGAACTCATAAAATTGCATATTTCCATGGTTTTTCTTTGGGAATAGTTGGGGGCAAGGGGGGAGCAGAAGTCTATTCATCTAATCATACCTGTTCCTGGGTGGTGTTTCACCTCGGATAAACTCTTGACTTGGTCATTCTCATGACTCACTTCAAGCTTATTATCTTGCTTTTCTTTGTTTCCCTTCTTTTTAGAAGCACTTCCTCTACTTTTGGATGACTTCGGATTCGGGACCTGTGACCTGCCTTTGCCAGATGCATTTGATCCTTCACCTTCGGGTATATTTTGTTCATCATGACAAGATACCACTTTTTCAGACAACTCAGTTTCTGGTGACTCGGTGCCAAGGCTAGAAGAAATATTACCCTCTATGCCACTTCCAAACTTTGACGTAGCACAGGAGATACTGAAGTCCGACACTCCTGAACAAGGTAACAGTTCCCCTGAAACAATCTCAGTGCTAGATATGTTGCCTGAGCCAATTCTACCTATTGTTAGAGCAGAAGTATCAGAATAACAAGAGACCCCTCGTACTGTTTCTCCTTGGATGAGTTGACCAAATATTTGGGTATTGCTCATACTATCTGGACTAATCAGATCTTTCGAACCAGAACTGGAAAACCTTGGGAGCCTATCTTTTTTCCTTCCTTTCTTGCTCCTGTCATACACACGCAAACTCGGAACATCCCCAGGAACAACAGATGGCCTAGACGGAATTAAATCATTCAACTCTCCCGGATCTCCCTCATTTATTTGAGTATCCGGAACCAGGTTGATAACTTCTGAGTCAGGCGAAGTTCCAGAATCTGAGCACCTGTTATCAGTTGATGTTCCCTCCTGAGAAGTTGACTCATGGTGAAAGTCCAAAAGCTTGTCCACTGGATCTGGGCTGATGTTCTTTCCAGATTGGCATATGTCAGATACAGAAACATACACATTATCCAAATTTACATTGCACCTGGGCAACTCTGCCTCCAGCCTATCATCAAAATTTCTGGCTACATTTGGCAATTCTTTGAATTCTTTTCCAGTAGTACACTGTTTGTCCATGTGATCATCAATAAGAGGAACAACATCCATCAGGCAACGTGAACCAAATTTAACTTTCAAGGAGATGGGGCCTGTAGGAATGGAGATTTTTCCCTTTGTTTTCGAGTTTTGACCAGTGTGATTCTTACCCTGCCTCCCATTTCCCTTACCCTTCTTTGTTGTTTTTGATTTATTGCTCTCACTTTGAGCTATCTCGAGCACGCCGTTGTGTTCAACAGCTTGCCCCATATTTCCCAGCAAACCCCAAATAGAAGAACGAGCTTGCTTAATGCAATAGCTTCTCCTCTTTCTTGTAATTTGCAAGGAATTGAAATCTAGAGATGCTTTCTTAACTGTTTATCTCCTGCTACTTCTTGCCGGTATTGTAGCCTGATTGTAGCCTGATTGTGTAATAGTATCCAGTCCTATTACACTTACTGACGGGATATTTACTTTCCAAAGCATCAACTTTTAGACTCCTTCTGACTTTATCATTCTACTTTTGTAAAGACACCTCAGTTATGCTGATCGAGTCAAAAGCAGCAGCAGCAACATCAGTTCCTGAAACATCACATGCAACCATTACACATAATCGTTTTTGATCTTACAGAGATCAGATGATTGCAAAGAGAAAGATAAATTTTCAGTGGTGCAACTGGGATCCATGACAGATGAACTTTGATGACTTACGAGCATATCAACAGTTTTACTCAGAGAAAGTAGAGAACTCAACAATCATTTGTCCTTATACCCACATGCACAAAAACAGTTAGTGGTGGAATATAAAGACACTTGAATCAGAAGTTCACCGCAGTAATATGTGAGTGCAAATACCCCCTCGTCCCAAAATATGTGTCGCTTTACCTCATTTGACGCCCATTAAGAAAACAATAGATTAAGATATATTACTAAGTTACCCCTCTTTATTAGATGTTTCTTGAGATTTGAGCACTATTAAGAAGAAGTAGTTCTTTAATATAAGGGTATAGTTGGAAACAATTACTATTTGCCGTCATGAATTCCTAAAGTGACACTTATTTTGGGACAATTTCTTTTTGCTAAAGCGACACTTATTTTGGAATGGAGCGAGTAGCAGTTAAGTAATCAAAAAGGCATCTACAAGTTTTTGAGAAACCAAACACACGAAAACCCACTAATGCCTACCCGACGAAGGATAGTAAATTGCATAGAGAAAAATAATCATATTACCGATCTTTCCACCTTGCAAGTGGGCATCTACACACGTTAAGCAGTGCATAATCCAAAATTTCACTTATCTACCAACAAATTAAGATAAAACAACACAAAGCCCAACTCATTCAACTCACTTCTAAGGTTAACCAATTCAACATTACATAACCCCAAAAATTAGGATAAACGACAAAAAGAAAAACACCAAATTGCCAAATAAAATTGCATAAGAAGAAATAGACAAATGCAGACCCAATAAAGAAGAGATCATCACTAACTACATTGAGCTCTATATATCGCGCGCGTGTGTGCGTGAAGGCAGAGAGACATAAAAAAAAATTCCCTTCTGCACTTGCGCCCAGAAAACTCCAAACGCCAATAAAGGAAAACCCGAAGCAGATAACGATTTTCCAACCCCACAAAACACTAAATCCAAAGCTGCGACGCCAATGCCGATATATACACACATACGATAAATAAAGCATCCACCATTGACACCCAAAAAATTAACAAATTAAGAGAAAAAAAGTTCAACTTAAATAGCAGTAATCTGTGAGGTGCAAATAGCAGTTAAGTGATCAAATCGGCATCTACAAAATTTTCAAAAACGACACACAAAAAGTCGTTAATACCCACTTGATCAACGATAGAATAAATCGCATAAAAAAAAAACAATCAAATTACCAATCTTTCCACCTTGCAAGTGGCATCTACACATTAATTAAGAAATTAAACAGTGCATAATCCAAAATTTCACTTCTCTACCAACAAATTAACAGAAAACAGAACATAAAGCCCAAGTCCTTCAACTCACTCGTAAGGTTAACCAATTCAACAGTACATAACCCCAAAAATTAGGATAAACGACAAAAAGAAAAACACCAAATTGCCAAATAAAATTGCATAAGAAGAAATAGACAAATGCAGACCCAATAAAGAAGAGATCATCACTAACTACATTGAGCTCTATATGTGGCGCTTGTGTGTGAAGGCATACAGGCATAAAAAAAAAACTTCCCTTTTGCACTTGCGCCCAGAAAAGTCCAAACGCCAATTAAGGAAAACCCTAAGCAGATAACGATTTTCCAACCGATAAAAACACTAAATTCAGCCTGGTGGTAATTGGCTTGAGCCTTGGGGTTTGCTCCCTTTCAAGGTCTCAAGTTCGAAACCCACTGGGTGCAAACAATTTCTGAGGGCCATCGGACGGGGTAAAACCCTGAATTACCCGTGGTGCACTTGCGGGAAACTCCTTGCCGAGGGCCTGTGCACCCCCGGGATTAGTCGGGGCTCAAAGAGACCCGGACACCCGGTGCTTAATCAAAAAAACAAAGCTGCAACGCCAATACCGATACATACACACATACGACAAATAAAGCACCCACCATTGACACCCAAAAAATAACAAATTAAGAGAAAAAAAAAGTTCAAATTAAATAGCAGTAATCTGTGAGTGCAAATAGCAGTTAAGTGATCATATCGGCATCTACAAAGTTTTCGAGAAACGACACACAAAAAGTCGTTAATACCCACTTGATCAACGATAGAGTAAATTTCATCGATAAAAACAATCAAATTACCAATCTTTCCACCTTACAAGTAGCATCTACACATTAATTAAGCAATTAAATAGTTTATAATCCAAAATTTACTCTTCTCTACCAACAAATTAACAGAAAAAACAACACAAAGCCCAAGTCTTTCAACTCACTTCTAAGATTGGTTTACAACTCACTTCTAAGATTAACCAATTCAACAGTAAATAACCCCAACAAAAATTAAGATAAAACAAAAAAAAACAAAAACAAAAACACCACAATCTCCAAATTAAATTGCATAAAAGGAAAACCCTAAGCATACAACAATTTCCCAAACAATTAAAACACTAAATTCAAAAATACAACACCAATGCCGATACATACAAATAAACCACCCCAGAAAAAAATTAAAAAAAAAAAAAGTTCAACTTATAAGCGAAGATCATATATAGAGAATATGACTAACCGTTTGAAGAAAAAAAATCAATTGAGAAAGCGGTTGAAGAATGGTCAATAAAAATGCCAAGGGAATTTAAAGAGAAAAATTAACATCTGTATATCTATTTTTTGTTTTTGTCTTTGTTGGTGTGTATATATAGAGAGAGAAAGAAAGGGAAGTAAGGAATCGCTTGACGGTGGTCCCTAAACGGTTTTTATGCATAAGGGAGAAAGGGCTTCGAAAGGATTAAATCTTAATTAATTCATATTTATTGTGAACTAGTCTATGTATAGTTTATATTTGGAGCTTTTTTCTTTTTTTTTTTTTGGTTGAAGAGGATTTTATTCATTGACACCAGAATTAGTAATAACTGAGGATCCATGCATAAGAAGAGATTTTTTTTTTTTTTAATAGGATAATGCTCTTCTTTATTTTATTGCATTTTTTTTGCGGTGATAATGATGGAGGATCTGATAAAAGATTTATTGATTGACGGCTGCGATATTTCCTTCTTCTTGTGTCAAAACGTGTGTCACTCTGTTTTAAGCTTACGAAGGATTACTGAATCTCCCAGTTTTCTTTAATCAGTACCCGTATTCCGAAGTAATATTGTTATTTAGGGATATTAATTGTTAAGTATTTGGATCACCTCTGTAAAGATAGTCTCTGTATTCGGTGGAGTATATTGCTGCTCATAAGCTTTTTTGAGACCATGAAGAAGGGCTCGTAGCTTCAATTCTGTGTGATTTAAAGCTGAGATACTACTGTAGATGTCCATCATCCAGTTACTGTAAAAATCTCTAATAACTCCTCCAATTACCTCTTTAGGACATGTTTTTAAATGTTCTATCTGTGTTAAGTTTGAATTGACCCATTGCAGGAGGAAAGCGTTCCACAAAAAAAGTGTCGTGAGATTTAGGGGTGGCATTAAAGGTGGAAGTGAATTCAAGAATACGGGCATTAACTTGTTAGGTCAAAACTTGGTTGACATTGTCGGCTAAAAGCAAAATTTGATGGTGGCGGTTAAAAATTGGATAATAGTGATAGCTAATGGTAGTGATACACGATGACGGTAGTTGATAACATATAGTGGTAACTTATGATAGTGATTATCGGCAGTGATAGATAGTTGTTGTGGTAATGACGACCAGTGATGATAATTGTAAACAGTGGCCAGTGGAGTTGATGACTGATTGTAATGATTGGCAACGATGGTAGTTATGGCTGAGGATGTTGGTTGTGGGTGGTGGATAGTGATAGTTGATAATGATGTGCGGCAACGACAATAGTTGATTATGACAAGGGAACTCTCATTTTTATTGAAATTTTTCAATAGACATCTTAATAATATTAAGACTTTCTTACATATCTTAATCATTTATATATGTTCAGATCAACTGGCTATAACATAAAAAATCACACTTATTGGTTAAGATATGAATGATTAAGATTTAGACCTAAAAGACAAACAAATGAACTCTTAGGCTACTTGTGTCTATAGCTATAAAGCTCTATTTTGATCCACAAATTGAAAGGCACCACAATACATGTACGTTGGTAGGGTGAAGTTAAAGTAATGGCTTTTCTCTTCTTTTTTTTTTTTTTACCCAATGTCTAGTACCCCGCATTGGAGCCCAAATAAATTTGAATTTGCACTACATAGGGCTGCTCATTCTGGAGAAGCGCTCCCTATCAGAGATGTTTCCATACCTAAGGCCCGAACCCGAGACCTCTGGTTAATAGAGGAGCAACCCATCCACTGCACCACATCCTTTGGTGGTCGGTAATGGTTGACATATGAAGGGATGTCTTAGAGATTTTTTGTCATCGATCTCTACTTTGGATTATGGTGGTTTTTTTTTTTTTCCTTTATCTTTTTTTTTCTTTTTGAGAATCTTATTAATAGATGCATTTTAAAATAAGATGAACTTTCCCGATCTAAAATTTTTCATGTCGAACAAAAAGGACAAAATGTCGCGACATAAACGAGGAAAGGAAAAGAACAAAAGGGATCTGGGTTTCCAAACTGGAACCCTAGCATCCTAAACTAAATATGCAACTCCACTCCATCTGAAATTCTACCATTTCAAAATTGCGATTCTTGTTGAAGTCGGAGAATTTGAAGTAGAATCTCTTCTCCTTCTTCCACATCGAGTTATTGTTCTGATTTGTGCTGACTTTCATCATCTCTTCATCTTCCTCTTCAATTCGAATTGATCTTGACATGAACTGTAAGTAGAAACCTTCTTCTTCCAAAATATTAGTCTGAACTTACATGATTTAAGATAGATTGCCATTATTTGTGAAAAATCGTTATGTTGTAGTGATTATCATCATTCTCCTTGTGGTTAATATCATATAAAAACACCTTAATCTCTCACCAGGTACTATGACTCTTGACCAAATTAAGTATCTCTCAAGGATTAGAAGAATTCTTCACTCGTACACAGTAGTTCCCAAATACAAAAACTTAAATAAATGAATCTTCTAGTTGCATCTTCAAGGATGATTATTTGTGAAGCATAGCCATTTATTGATAGATTTTCAATAGGTTGAGCTAAGCTAATACCACATATTGGATCTCGGTCAATATATAACTAGTTGCTTCCCAGACAATATCCTTACTCAATCCGGAGCTCTTCTTTGGATGTCTCTATTGCTTAGATTTGGAATTTTAGCTTTTTCTATAATTAAAATCATTCTTCATGCAGAGGGAAACTCAGAAAATAAGTTGAAAGACACTTCACCTGCAAAATCAAAGATAGATAAAAAATCAGTCAAAGTGTTACCCTCCCTGAAAATATGTTGAATCACCACATTGCCAGAACTCATCCTCATATTCTCCACCTCCATTATTATAATGGACCAAGGAGGGAGTTTCCCTCCACCACTTTCTTCAACATTAATGAATCAGTTTCCACGATCAAAGGGGTCAATCCCTAACACACACAATAGTCAATTCCTTCAAATTTATCTTTGTTTTATTGTTTCTTTACGGTTATTAATCCTCGTAAGAGCTATGGACATGAATTTTTATTTTACGTCTTGCTAATATTGAGACAATCAAAATTTCAATTTGAGAATAAAGTTTGATTTTATTTTCTGAAGGCATCCATAACACAATATTTAATGCAATTATATATTGTAGTTACTGAACTAATCAAAATTTATATCCTATTTACATATACTATGAATTATGTCAAATTTTAGAATTAGAAATGAGAAGAGTCCAGATTGTCAAAGGGAAAAATGCTTTCAAACTTTCTATGTCTTAAAAGTTAGAACCAAAAAGAAATTAATTCTATAATTGTATCTCTAAATTAATATTTGATCCTTAATTACTAATTGTGGAGATTACATCATATCAGCCTAAATTTCAATAAAACGATATTATCATAAAGTATCTTTCAAGCGTCCAAGGCCAAGTTCAACAACTCCACATTCAACAGACTTGGGAGAAAGGACTAATGAGTTGGAAGAACATCAACAGAATGAAGGAATTGATTTAAATTCCTCACCGATTGATCCTGGGGAAAGATTAGCTATTCATCAAGGTCCCTTTTAACCTCGAAAGCACCTGTTTCCTCAGAGATATTTGTATGGTAAGTGGTGTCGCTTTAATCCTAAACTGTTTGATAAGTAAGATTGGTTGGAGAATAGTGTAGCAAAATATGCGGCTTTTTTCTTCTACTGCTATTTGTTTCAAGATGAAAACATCAATCAAAGGGGAGGAGAGGTATTTTCAAGTATAGATTTTACAAGTTGGAATAAGAAGAAAAGTTTTAATGAGCATATTAGTGGACCAAACAGTGTTCATAATCAGTCAAGAAGAAATGTTGAATATTTGATGAGACAAAAACAATCCATTCAAAGTGTACTTGCTAAAAAATCTGATCAACAAAAATTAGAATACCGAACTCGTTTAGAAGCTGCAATTGATGTGATAAGATATCTTTTGAACCAAGGATTATCATTTCGGAGCATCGTGAAGACGAATCATCTTTTAATAAAGGTAACTATATTGAACTTCTTAGATGGTATAGTAAACAATGTGATAATATTGTTGATGCATTTAAAAAGGATCCAAAGAATAATCAGTTGACTTATTCATACATTCAAAGGGATAGTATCACTTCATGTAAGACGAAAACAATTAAGGATTTAAATGATGATTACTTTTCCATATTAGTTGATGAATCTCATGATATGTCGTGTAAGGAGAAAATGGCTATTATTTTGAGGTATGTTGACAGAAGGGGAGTGTAATGGAGCGGTTTATTGGTATCGTTCATGTTTGTGATACTAGTGTTTTGTCCCTTAAAAATGAAATTGTTGGTTTACTTGCTCAACATTCTTTAAGCTCATCTTATATATGTGGACAATGTTATGATAGAGCAAGTAATATGCAAGGAGATTTAAATGGGCTTAAATTCTTGATACAAAAAGAAAGTAAAGGTGCTCATTCTATTCATTGTTTTGCATCAACTCAAGTTTACTCTTGTTGCGATTTCTAGAAGATGTGATGAAGTGCAAGAACTTTTATCGTTGGTTTCTGATATACTATTAAATATGATTGGAGCCTCTTTCAAACGTAGAGATGAACTTCGTGAATCTCAAGCAAAATAAATTGAAGAAGCATTACATAAATGGGAGCTTAAAATTGGTAGGGGCTTGAATCAAGAATTAGGTCTTGCAAGAGCCAGTGATACTAGATGGGGATCTCACTACGAATCCTTTAATAAATTTATTCTTATGTTTGGTCTTATCATTGATGTACTTGATGCTATTGTTGTTCATGCTTGTTTTGAAAAAAAAGTGTAGGGCAAAGGGATATCTTAAAGCATGTTTAACATTTGAGGTTGTCTTCGTATTGCACTTTATGCGCACTGTTTCAGCAATCACAAATGAGCTTAATGCATCTTTTCAAAAGAAAGAGCAAGACATTACAAATGTCATACTACTTGTTGGAGGGGCAAAGGAGCGACTGCAGGAACTAAGAGATGAAGGTTGTGATTCACTTATTGATGAGATATCTAAATTTTATATCAAGTATGATATTCCGATGCCTAAATTTGATGAGTTTTATGTTATCCTTGGAAGATCACGTAGGAGAGTTTCTGAGTATACTACTTTACATCACTAACAATTTGTAATATTTTATAAAATTATTGATTGGCAACATCAAGAACTCAATAATTGCTTTGATGAGGTGACAACCGATTTGCTTCTTGGAATTGCTTGCTTGAACCCAGTTGACTCTTTTTCAAGCTTTAACATTGAAAAAATATTGAGATTAGCTGAGTTGTATCCTGATGATTTTGATAAACATTCTAGGACTGACCTTCGTTTTCAGCTTGAGAATTACATTGTTGATGTCCAGGATCATGATAAAAGTTTTTCCGATGTAAAGGGACTTGGTGATTTTTGCAAGAAACTAGAGACAAAGAAGCATGGAACTTATCCTCTTGTGTTCTGACTAGTGAAATTGCTTTACTTCAGTTAGTTGCTACTGCTACAGTTGAAAGAGCTTTCTCTGCGATGAAGTTGATTAAGACTGACTTACGAAATTGAATGGATGATGATCTTTTGAGTGATTTTTTGGTGCCTTATATATAAAAGGAAGTATTTAGTAATGTTTCTAATGAGACTTTTATGGATACCTTTCAGAAGATGAAATCTCGTCGAGAAGAATTGTAATAATGTACTTGAAATGAGTTTTATTAATATGATATGAGTTGTCTTTTTATATGATATCATTATAGTGATTTATCAGTTGTTCACTCTTTTACATGGTGATACTGCTTATGAAAATCTTGCGTATGCCATTATAACTATGTTTGTCAAAGGGGAGCATATTGACATTTTATTATAGGTAATTTGGTACTCATATCAACTTTAATAAAATGTATACTTTTATGACTAGAATGAATATGCCTTATAAATCAATATAATATTTCTCTTCCACCATCCCCGGCAAAACGTGCAGCCAATGCCCTAAAGCTCTTTACGGAACCTTCTATGCTTAAACATTTATATTTTAGCATAATTATATTATTGTTTCCTTTGTATGGTGTGACCATTTTATTTTTATATAGCATCAATAGCTTGTTGTTTTGACTTTATTATTTTAGAGTTGTTTCTTTAATTTCAATGTACTTATTACAAAATTCAATATTAGTTAATAACATAGGTTAGATAATGCCTACTCACACTATATTAAGGTTATGGTAAATACACGAGTTCTAAAATAACAACTAATCTCTTTGTTAGCCAATATATTGATGCTTATATACACTGAGATCTAAATGATTCAGATTAAGACCTTCATTAAATGCAAATAAATTAGACCTTGATATATACTAAGATGACGCATTTCGACCAATATACCAACTTCTCATGTAATGTAAATGGTCAAATTTTGGTGAATATATATTTGTAAGATTATTAGTTGCATGCGTTTGTTCATGTATGACTATTATCTCTGCATTATTGAGAAAACAACAACAATTTGTACAGCTACATAATATGACAGTCTTCCCACATGTAAACAAATAGCCCATCAAGCTTTATGTAGATTAGATATAGGTAAAGTACGTATATATACATATTAAGAAGCAATATTTACAAAACGTAACGATAGTTTTCTATTTACAAAACATAACATTACTAATCCTGTGCAAAACATACTTTATAAAAATAAAAAATAAATTTTTTTTTTTTATTTTTATGTAAAAAATTATTTTTTATTTTGATTTAAAAAATTATTTTTTATTTTTTTAAAAAAATTATTTTTTAGGCTAAAAAAATTATGTATGAAATGTGTATATCTCGCTCAAGGCTTGAAAAGTTCGCTCAAAATTTAGTGTATGAAAGCGGTATGAAAAATGTATGAAATGCATGTATCTCGTTCAAGGCTCAAAAAATCGGCTCAAAATTGTTTGTATGAAAACGGTATGAAATTGTATCTCACTCAATGCTTATAATTTCGCTCACATGTTCGTGTATAAAGTTCATGTTAGATTTTTGTGAAATTAAAACAACTACAACAACATGGTATACAACTTTGATACAACATTTAAGACTTAAAATAATCGCTCAAATTTTTGTGTATGAAATGTGTATATCTTGCTCAAGGCTTAAAAAGTTCGCTCAAATTTTGTGTATGAAAAATGTAAGAAATGTATATATCTCGATCAAGGCTTAAATATTACGCTCATCATTTTATGTATGAGAATAGTATGAAATGTGTATATCTCGCTCAAGACTTAGAATTTCATTCACATTTTTAGTATATAAAGTTCATATTGGATTCTGAAAAATTAATACAACTACAACAACATTGTAACAACTTTCATACAATATTCAAGGCTTAAAGTTTTCGCTCACAATTTTGTGTATGAAAACTATATTAAAAATTTTGCTCACACATACACATTTCATAAATTTTTCATACAGCTTTCATACCCAAAAATTTGGGGTAATTTTTTAAGCCTTTGAGCAAAAAAAAATAAATTAAAATTTAAAATTTAAAAAAAATTAAAAAGTTTAAATTTTGTTTATAAAAAATATATTTTCTGAAAAAAATGAAAAATATATGAAAATCCGTCATGTTTCGTAAAAAATAGTTATGTTTTGTAGATAAAAAAAACTATCTATATATTTTGTAATAAAGAGTCTTAAGTAGATACCCTATGTCATTTCTCCATTGGGTGAAAATCACTTTCACCCCCCAACTTTGCTTTAAAAATCAAACTCCCCCCTCAACTATGAACAATAGTCATTCTTCCCGCTTTATCCTATGCAGTGTTCATTTTACCCTTGACATTTTTAATCCCTCATCTATGTAATACCTTTTTATATTATATAATATATTTTTTTTTACCTAAATATCAATCATGAAACCAGATTTTGTTATTTGTGATATACAGTCTTTGTTCTACTTCTCTCTCTCTCTCTCTCTCTCTCTCTCTCTCTCTCTCTCTCTCTCTCTCTCTCTTTCTCTCTCTTTCTCTCTAAGAAAACCCAACGGTCTTCTTCCCATCCCCCACCCCCACCCCGCTACTCCGGCCAGCAATCTCCAGGTAAGTTGTCTCTCTCCTAGGGTTTGTGACAGCCCTATACCCACATCTACCCCTCTTCTTCTCCTATCTTCTTTCTCTTTTCTCCTTCCTTCCCTCTGGTGTTCCCCTCTCCTTTTTTCAGCCCCCTGGGGCCCGCGAATCCGGGTTCGACAGATTCGAGTTTTCCGGCGTGAACAGTGATTCCGGCGTAAGCAAGTTCTGTCTAACTGGAGTTGGTACCTTCGGCTGTTTTTTTTTTTTTTTTAATTGTCTGTCTTTTATCCTTGCAGCTAACTTACATTCTTTCATTACTTATATCGTTCTTGTCATAGTAGTTACACTTTCATCTAGATTATTGCTAACTTGTGTTTTAGTATTGATTCTTGCCTGTTCGAGTAGTTTATATTTTCTTTACTAGCTTTGATAGACAATGGTGGACTAGGGTCATGTTCTTGGACGTGGTGAGGGTTGGAGGGGGTAGGTGGGTTAAGGGAGTCTTTAGTCTACGAGTAGGGTCTTAGAATATTGGTGTCACACCCTATCAATGGTAGGGCATGACGGGCACCCGACTCTCATCAGAGTCGAGCGAACCCTTAGACATTCGCTCTATTAAAACCTGTCAGTTCAAAAACTTGTAAGAACATAAAAATTTTCCAAATAGAAATCATTATCCCTAACGATTATGAAAACTTTCAATCAATAAGTACTTTAGACTAGGGGTGTTCATGGTTCGGTTTGGGTCGGTTATTGGTTAAAACCATAACCAAACCAATTTAGTCGGTTTTTAAATGTCTAAAACCATAACCAAACCAAGTAAAATAATAACCACCGGTTTGGTTATTGTCGGTTTGGTTCGGTTTGGTTCGGTTTTTCGGTTTATGACTAGCCGTGACAATTCAAATATTCTCTCTTTACATTCTTCAAATTTCTTATGAAACTCTTTTTTCCTCATAGCCCACAAGGGTGAACTTTGCTGCATATTGAGGGAAAGACACGCTGTTGGCAAATCAGGTGGACCAAACTTGCAACGCAGTTTAGATTCAAAAGAACAAGTCAAACAAAGGTTTCAAAAAACAAACAACCCTTATGCTTACGACTTATTAGAGTTGGGCTTGGATTGTTGGACATATTCTTTTAAGACATGGGCCTTAAAAATAAGTAGACCAAAATTAAATTAATAATTAAAAGGTATAAAATATCTTTAATTATTTATGAAAAGCTAATATTATACATATAAATAATTATAAATTTTATGTATATAATTATCGGTTTGGTTCGGTTATTTATTCGGTTATTTTTTACTATAACCATAACCAAACCAAATATTATCGGTTTTTCAAATTTAAAACCAAACCAAACCAAACTAAACCAAATGTCGGTTATTTTATTCGGTTTGGTTAAATTTTCGGTTTGGTTTTGGTTTTAACCAAAACTGTGAACAGCCCTACTTTAGACCAACCTAAATTATCTGAATACATACTCTTTTAGAATCCATAAATGGCTCAACTGATATCACTTTGTCGACATCTCCACAAACATACCACAGGGCACTGTATGCAGAATTCTCTAAGAAGTTGTTACACCTTGGAAAATTTTCCGTTGGTACGCAGGTGAATGAACTAGTGACGAATATGAGTGCATGATGTCCATGAGCAAGAAACGACGTTTGATGACCTTAGGCGAGATTTCGAAGGTATCTGATGTGAAATGAGAAAGTTGGCAAAGTTAAGATGAGATATAAGGTGAGCAATGCATGTGCATGGACGTGGGTGATTAAAATGAGAAGTCTAAGAAATATGGGAAGTTGCAGAATTGCAACTGCCCAGTGGTCGTAAAGTGCTAGGACGGACCGTAAACTGGCATACGGTCCGTAAACTAGCAGGTCGTAAACTGCCATGCAAGGCTTCAACTTTCTGCCAGTCGAGAAATGGTAAAATACGACCTGGAGGAGGAGGACGGACCGTAAAGTGATTTACGGCCCGTAAACCATGGTCGTAAATCACCATGCAAGCAGCCAAAGCTTCTGGTTCTGGAAATGGTTAAAGACGATCGCGAGGGACGGTCCGTAAACTGCAATACGGGCCGTAAACCATGATGGACGACCACTGTTCACCTCAGCACAGATTTTGCAATTCATTAAATAAAGGGACCAACACTTGTTTTATTTCAAAACAACATTACACCACTTCTCTCTAAAACTTCTCTCTACATTTATTACACAAGTTTTCAAGGATATTTGAGGATCAACAACATTAAATAAGTGAATCAAGAGTAAAGGAATCATCAAAGATCATCCAAGTCAAGAAATCCAAATGGAGAAAAACTAGGGTTTTGCTCAAAGAGGAGTATTATCAACTAAAGCTTGTTCCTACAACTTCTAAGGTAAGATTCATGATATTTATATGATGTTTAAGATATTGGAGAGTTGAAATGCATGGATTGTAGAAAATATGGACAACTAGGTCATGAATGATGAATAGTGACATTTTGAGGAATAGTTTGAATTGAATCATGAATGTTGTTGTGTTGAGATATGAATGTGTTACAAATGGTATTGAGATCATGAACTCGACACTTTAGACGAATGGACGAAGTTGAATGTTATGACCATAAATATGGGTGAATTAGAAGCAAATTGAGAAATCTAGATTATGTGGATGATGTGAATGACTAACGGCTATTGTTATGATATTAATGAAGGTAGAAACGCTAACATTGGAAGGAACCGTGCAAGTGTAGAATAGTTCGACGAAAAGGTATGTAAGGCCAACCCTTCTTTCATAAGGCATGGTTCCTTGGCCAAACTCTTAAATCCTCTATATGAGTACGTTGTTTTCAATTGGTTGATATTCCGAGCTCATAAGCTCACGATACTTGATATGTACTACGATTGTACCACGCACCTCATACGACGAGTAGGCCTATGATATAGAAGTAACGATAATGATGATGATAGTAATGATAATAATGATGCTAAAGGTGCCTACGGGCTATTATACTTATATGTGTGCCTATGAAGGGCTATAGTGAAACCCCGAGCTTATAACGCCGGGTAGAATATATGTATATGATTATGTATAAAGTATGTATACGATTACGAAATGCGCGCACACCTCTGCAGATGGTACGGATAACCCTGAAGCCTTGGTAGGGTCAGGTATGAGTAACCTTGAGCCTTGGTTGGCCAAGTATGTATGAAACACCGATCCTATGAGGTCGGGTATGCTATGTAAATGTTATGTCTATGAAATGACTAAGTATATAATATGAATATGAATGTGATAAGACTATGTATACGAATACGAGCACAATTATGGTACGAGTACTATTATGGAATACGGATGATGATGTATGTATACGAGTACGTATGAGAAATGGAAAGTCCCTATGAAAGGCAAGTAAGTGCTATAACGATGATATTATTGTCTCCCCTCCTATGCTGTTTTCATATGTTGATTCATTATGCTTATATATCGATGTTGATCATGCTTGACATACTCAGTACATTCTTCGTACTGACGTCCTTTTGTTTGTGGACGCTGCGTCATGCCCGCAGGTGCACAGGGAGACAGACCTGATCCATAGCTGCTTATTCAGAGATTACATAGCAGAGCTCCATTCCTTCCGGAGCCATAGCTTTTGGGTACTCATTCTTTTGTGTATATAATTATGGGCATAGCGGGGTCCTGTCTCGCTCATGTGATATGTCATACTCTCTTAGAGGCTCGTAGTCACGTGTATGTATGTTTAGATATGTCTGGCCTTGTCGGCCCATGTTTTGTATATCTTTTGTCGGCCAGGTTGGCCCATGTACATTTGATGTGGCATAAATGCCAATTACGATATTATGGTAATGTTGTCCAATGGGACTAGTTGACGAATGAATGGAAATGTATGTCTAATTACGTGGATCACCTACATGTAAGCATAAAAGTAAGCTAAGAGGGTGCCCGGGTGGGCTAGCACCGGGTGCTCGTCGCGGCCCCCTAGTCGGGTCGTGACAGAAGTGGACTGGCCATTATGAGTTAGGACAGGGCCCTGACATACCCATAATCGTACATATCTATACATGACTCAGCACAGCTCCAGAATGAGATGGAACTTACCAATCCCAGCAGACGTCAGAGCACCCTAGCTGTATACTTAACCTGCCAAACAATCTGGGGCTGCGGGCATGAACGCAGCGTCCCTAGGCAAAAGGACGTCAGTACGGACAATGTACTGAGTATGTAAGGTGGTAACAAATCATAATCATAACTTGATTTAGGAGAGCAGAAATCACAATCCAACTCAATACCTGCAGTCTTCGCTGGAAGAAACATAAATGTATACACGAAGTCTCAAAACAATCTTTAAGTAAATAATGCAATTCAACAAACATTCTTTAAGTAAATAATGCAATATAACACACATTCTTTAAGTAAAAAAATGCCATCTAACACACATGCCGCTTCCGACATGTTAACAAAATGGTCCCTTCGGACAGCCACTTCCGGCTAGTATCACAATAGTCCCTTCGGACGGCCGCTTCCGGCATAATAATGATGGCCCCTTCGGGCAACCGCTTCCGGCTAACAAAACAATAGTCCCTTCGGACGACCGCTTCCGGCATAATAATGATGGCCCCTTCGGGCAGTCGCTTCCGGCTCAATAATAATGATGGCCCCTTCGGGCAGCCGCTTCCGGCTCAATAATAATAATGGCCCCTTCGGGCAGCCGCTTCCGGCTCAATAATAATGAT
Organism: Lycium barbarum; assembly: GCF_019175385.1. Lineage (NCBI taxonomy): Eukaryota > Viridiplantae > Streptophyta > Magnoliopsida > Solanales > Solanaceae > Lycium > Lycium barbarum. Next base: position 127,865,420 of record NC_083338.1, on the reverse strand, counting down.
GCTATGGAATGTAAACATAAGTCGTAAATGGAATGAAATAGTAAAACCTCGCACCCCCTTCGGAGTGGTTTTGAAAATCTAAATAGTAAAATCTCACACCCCATTCGGAGTGGTTTTGAAAATCTAAATAGTAAAATCTCGCACCCCCTTCGGAGTGGTTTTGAAAATCTAAATAGTAAAATCTCGCACCCCCTTCGGAGTGGTTTTGAAAATCTAAATAGTAAAATCTCGCACCCCCTTCGGAGTGGTTTTGAAAATCTAAATAGTAAAATCTCGCACCCCCTTCGGAGTGGTTTTGAAAGTCTAACTTTATGTTTCCTTTAGTATAAAACTAATTTCCTCGAAATCATTAGTAAAACCATAGGCACAACTCAACTGGCACCTTATGGGTGTTCCCTTCGGAAAAGAATAGGAGTACAATATCAATAAACCATCACAAGAAACATTTAGACCTTACTCGTCTAAGAATGGTATCATATGGAGTACATATAGAATGAATAGCACAAGAATCATGAATCACATTCGGAACCTATGAATAGAGTTACCCCAAAGTTCATATCATCCATCACTTACATCTAGGACATGCCAAAAGAAAGAAGGGTTAGCCTTACATACCTGTTAGCAATTATTCACAAACCCGTTCGCCTTGTTACTCTTTTAGCCTATTTAATATAAGAGTAACGTTATCATCAGTAACTATATTTTATAGCTCGTAAATCCGTAGCCCATTTCTTTATAGAATTTATTCTTTAACTCATACTTCCTCGTTTTAGGGTTTTTCATTATTTAAGGACTTAACGAAAATCGGGCAGTATTTCCTCAATATGTTCGCCTAACTCGAATTTCCAATTATTCTCCCGTGAACACAGAAATACCAAAAACAGAAATATATATACCAAATTCTCACATTTCAGCCCATAACAATTTTAACAATCCAACAATTCTTCTGAACTCTTTTCAACCCACAATTTCATATAATAACAATTTCATGTATTTTCTTACTTCCAATTTCTTCCAATCCAATTTTAATAATTCCACTACAACACTATTAACACAATTACACTATAAAATAAGAAAATCTTACCAAAATTTTCTCGGGGGAATTTCTACGCTTAATTGCTCCAATTTCGCAATTTCTTCTTCTCCAATTCAATATCCAACGTTGCTATCACCTCCTTGAACTTGTAATGCACTTGAGACTTGGTTAAAATATGCAAGGATCAAATTTTGTTTCAGCTCCATGGCTGGCCGAGAGCAGCCATGGATGAATTGAATCTTTTTCCACTTTTTTTTCTCTATTCTACTATGTTGAAGATGAAATGTAGAAATGATTTTGTATCAATGTATTAGTCATCTAGTTAGTAATTATAGGAAGTCTAGGGGCTGGACACGTGTCCAGCTAAGGTAGCACCTATTTTTTTTTTTTTATTTCGGGTGGGGTCCACCAAGGTAATTAATCTTAATTAGTTTAATTAGTCACTAATTCCCACTTAATTATCTAATCACAATTAATTAATTCCTAATCTCCAATAATATTTTACACCAAATAAAATTTATAAACAATTTATAATTAAAATTGCAAATTAAGGATTTCTATTTCGTGTCCGAAAATGATCCTGTCTTTAATTCGAGTCGACTTGCTTGCGAATATTTCGACGTATAAATATACGGGGTATAACAATTGGGACTCTAACGGCGAAGTCCATCTAACTAGTTAAGATTCTTAAGAAGAAGAGGATTAATATAGCTTATGTCCAGGAGACTAAATGGGTAAGATTCAGGGCTAAAGATGTGGACGAGTATAAGTTATAGTTCTCAGGTAGGTCGAGGGATAGGAATGGGGTAGGCATTTTAGTAGATAATGACTTAAGAGACCAGGTGGTAGGGGTTAAGAGGGTCAGTGATAGGTTGATGATGATTAAGCTGGTCGTTGGAGGGTTTATTTTGCACATTATTAGTGCTTACGCGCCGCAAGCGGGCTTGGGCGAGGAGGAGAAAAGATGTTTTTGGGAGGATTTGGACGAGATGATGGAAGGTATACCGCCCACTAAGAAGCTATTCATCGGAGGAGTTTTCAATGGGCACATTGGGTCAATTTCAGGGGGATATGATTATGTGCATAGAGGTTATGGTTTCGGGGACAGAAACGGAGGAGGAGTTGCACTGTTGGAGTTCGCAAAAGCCTTTGGGCTGGTGGTAGCCAATTCAAGTTTCCCGAAGAAAGAGGAGCACTTGGTAACCTTTCGTAGTTCGGTGGCTAAGACGCAGATAGACTTTTTACTCCTTAGGAGGGACGATAACGATCTTTGTAAAGACTACAAGGTGATTTCGAGTGAGAATCTAACGACCCAGCATAAGCTCTTGGTGATGGATTTGGAAATCAAGATAAGGAAGAGAAAGAGGGTCGTGGATGACAGGCCTAGGATCAAATGAGGGAGAAGTTGAGGACTATAGGAGCCTGGGAGAGTAGTGGGGAGGCGACCAACATGTGGGATAGGATGACCAGTTACATTAGGGAAGCAGCTAGAGAGGTGTTGGGGGTCTCGAAGGGTAGCCGTGGTCGGCACCGAGGGGACTGGTGGTGGAATGGAGAAGTTCAAGAGAAGGTGGAAGCAAAGAAGGTGGCATATGCGAAGTTGGTAGATAGCAAGGATGATGAGGAGAAGTGAACGAATAGGGAATTGTATAAGATGGCGAGGAAGGAGGCAAAGTTAGCGGTTACAACGGCAAAGACAACAACTTTTGAACGCCTGTATGCAGAACTAGAGGACAAAGGCGGGGATAAGAAGTTGTACCGACTAGCCAAGGTGAGGGAGAGGAGGGCGCGTGACTTGGATCAGGTGAAGTGCATCAAGGACGAGGATGGTAGGGTACTGGTGGAGGACGCTCTCATTAGACGGAGATGGCATTCATACTTCTACAAACTCTTGAACGACGAAGGGGACAGAGATATTGTGCTGGGAGATTTGGAGTACTCCGAAAGGTGTCGTGATTTTGGATATTGTAGGAGTATAAAAGTTGAGGAAGTTAAGGGTGCTGTTCGTAGGATGAGTAGGGGAAGAGCGACCGGGCCCAATGAGATTCGTGGGGAGTTTTGAAAGACTGCAGGCAGGGAGTTTTGAAAGACTGCAGGCAGGGCAGGTTTGGAGTGGTTGACTCGGTTATTTAATGTCATCTTTAAGATGGATAAGATGCCCGAAGAATGGCGATGCAGTACAATGATTCCATTGTACAAGAACAAGGGCGACATTCAAAGTTGCAACAGCTACAGAGGGATCAAGCTGCTAAGCCACACTATGAAAGTGTGGGAAATGGTGGTGGAGATGAAGGTGAGGAGAGGCGTGTCTATCTCAGAGAACCAGTTCGAATTCATGCCGGGGTGCTCAACTACAGAAGCTATTCATCTTGTACGGAGACTGGTGGAACAGTATAGGGAGAGAAAGAGGGACTTGCATATGGTATTCATCGACCTAGAAAAGGCATATGATAAAGTGCCAAGAGAGGTTCTATAGAGATGCTTGGAGGCTAGAGGTATACCTATGGCGTACATTAGGGCGATCAAGGAAATGTATGATGGGGCTAAGACCAGGGTAAGGACTATGGGAGGAGACTCATAGCACTTTCCAGTGGTGATGGGGTTGCACCAGGGATCAGCTCTTAGCCCATTTTTATTTTCCTTGGTGATGGATGGATTAACGCGGCAAATTCAAGGTGAGGTGTCATGGTGTATGTTATTTGCGGATGATATAGTCCTGATTGACGAGTCTCGCAGCGGAGTTAACGCTACGCTGGAGGTTTAGAGATAAACTCTGGAGTCTAAAGGGTTCAAGTTGAGTAGGACCAAGACAGAGTACTTGGAGTGTAAGTTCAGTGATATAGTGCATGAGGCTGACATGGAAGTGAACTTGGCACCTAGGTCATACAGAATAAAGACAGTTTCAAGTATCTTGGGTCTATTATACAAGGAAATGCGGAGATTGATGATGACGTCACACTCCGTATTGGTGCAGGGTGGATGAAATGGAGGCTTGCCTCAGGAGTGTTGTGTGACAAGAAGGTGCCACCAAAACTTAAAGTCAAGTTCTACAAAGTGGTGGTTAGACCAACTATGTTGTATGGGACGGAGTGTTGGCCAGTCAAGAAATCTCATGTTCAGAAGATAAAAGTGGCGGAAATGAAAATGCTGCGATGGATGTGTAGGCACTCTAGGAGCGATAGGATTAGGAATGAAGTCATCCGAGACAAGGTTGTAGTAGCCTCAGTGGAAGACAAGATGCGGGAAACGAGGCTGAGATGATTTGGGCATGTGATGCGGAGAGATGCAAATGCCCCAGTGCGGAGGTGCGAGAGGCTGGCTAGCGACGGTTTCAGAAGAGGTAGAGGCAGGCCGAAGAAGTATTGAGGAGAGGTGATTAGACAGAACATGGGACATTTCCTGCTTACCGAGGACATGACCTTAGATAGGAGGGTATGGAGGACTCATACTAGGGTAGAAGTCTAGTAGGTAGTCGCGTTGATCCTTTCTTACGAGTAGTTATATTGCTCTATAGTTTCTTGTCTCTTGATTTCTGCGAGTATCTGTTAGTTTATAATGGCTTATTTACTTTCATTTTTTTCATTTTCATAATTGTATTGATTTGTTTGCCCGTATTTGATCTTTCATGTGCCTTTTCTTGAGCCGAGGGTCTTCCGGAAACAGCCTCCCTACCTAAGATAGGGGTAAGGTCTGCGTACACTATACCCTCCCCAGACCCCACATTGTGGGATTCACTGGGTATGTTGTTGTTGTTGTACCTAAATATCAATCATAAAAAGTAACATTAGATTTTGTTATAAATTCTCAAAGGATTGTTCTACTTATAATATGAACTTAAATAAAACTTTATTTATGATTGAGTATATAACTTAATATCGTTGTATAATAAAAAGAATTAAATCCATAAAGTGTGTGTATGTATACACACACACATATACATAAGTTTCACTGATATCGTATTCTCTATTGTCAATGTATAAACAACTTTTGGTTGTCATTAATGGAAGAATTTTTAAATAATAATTTAAATTTTTTTTAATTATAAATAGATAATCTTTTAGGAATTTGTTATAGAATATACCTCTGTTTTTATTAATTAATTTGTATTATCTGCCTTGAAACATATTTATAAAGTTATTATTACCTGTTATTTTTACTTGTATAAATACATATATTAGAGTTTTGATTATTATTAATAAAAAAAAATTCTTATTGTTCTCATTTATGTCATTATAGAACGATATTAAGTTATATACTCAATTAGAATTTCTTACTTTTCTTTTTCCGTCTTGAAAATAATATTTATTTTCTTATAGGAAATTTGTTACATAGATTAAGAAGATAAAAAAATATCATCATGATTTTAAAGAGATAAAAGAATCATCATGATTTTAAAGAGATAAAAGAAAAAAAAAAAAAAGACAAGTTGATAATATAAGGGTAAATAGGAATTTAAACAAGTTAATTAGGATAAAGGGGGGAGAATGGTTATTATTCAAAGTTGAGGAGGGAGTTTAATTTTTAAAGCAAAGTTGAGGGGTGAAAATGATTTTCACCCTTTTCCCATTAGATATATGCTTGCATTTGCATAACCAACTAACTCCAAGGGTGGACCCACGTTGAAGCAAGCGGGTTTAATTAATTGAACGGAAAAGGCTCAAATATGTCATCGAACTATCAGAAATGACTCATTTATGCCACTCGTCAATAATTTGGCTCATTTATGCCACTCCTCAATAGTTTGACTCATTTATGCCATCGCCGTTATCAAAATGACTCACCCATGCCATTTTTCATTAACGTCGGTTTTACAATACCAGATATGATATGTGACCTCCAACTAGATGGTTGTGGGTGGGTCGGGAGTATGACTCCAATTTTTTGTTAATTTGAGATTTAAAATTAGACTGATTTAATTAAACAATATAGGCTTCTAATTGGAGGCCACATGTCATATCTGGTATTATAAAACCGGCGTTTAATAAAAATGGCATGGATGAGTCATTTTGGTAATGACGATGGCATAAATGAGACAAACTATTGATGAATGACATAAATGAGTCATTTCTAATAGTTCGATGGCATAAATGAGCTAAACTATTGATGAGTGACATAAATGAGTCATTTCCGATAGTTCGATGCTTTTTCCGTTAATTGAATATGATTGAACCATTTTTTTTTTTTTACTATTTACGTATGCAAAAAGAGTTATGTTAGTTGTCTCTAACTAGTTATATCACAATTCAACAACCCAAATTGAATAGTTAATCAATACGTTTAGTGTTTAAATATAAAATATTTTAATTTCTAATAATAATGTTTAGGGAAGATTACCATTTGTTATAATTTTATTTCCCTTTCATTTTGTTTCTCTTTCTTCTCCGCTTTTTACTATCGCCAATGCAAACTTAATTGTGTTCTAATTTATTTGGATATGCATGGTACAACACTCATATTTAGTTGACAACAATATTTACTTCGAATAATGAATATTGTACTGCTGCAATACTCGAAGTTTTATCCTCCCTTCTTATATAATGCTTATTTTCAAGGTTTCTAAACATTCTTTTGAGGGTTTCATTTTTGTCTATCTATTGTACTCGAGACATATGTTCTTAACTTTTTAATGATTGGTTTACTCTTTTGTATATGAACAGACTCTCTTCCTCTCAGTAGTTGATTAGTGAGCTCCGGATTTGATTTTTGTGTAGACTCCTTATGTGTTTATTCAGTTATTCCTTGATTATTTATTTATTTTAAGGATTATCCAGGAAATTAAGATAATGTGCGATCCGTTAGTTCTGTGTACTTAGAAAACATGTTTTATCATGGATGATATTTTTTTAGTAGTTTCAAACTATTTATAAAGAAACACTTTAATTATTCATTAACTGTTTGAATAGATTTCAGATAGAAAGTTTTATATTATTTTTAAAGTAATGATTGCGTGCCATGTCAGATTTTTTGCTGATAAGAAAGATGTTACCTCATTTTTGTGATTGGTTAGAAACATATCTTACCTTAGGGGAGACGTACGTTTCATTCTCAACACTTAAATTTTTAAGATGAAATAACCGGGGCAGAGCCAGCATACGATTTGCGGTTTCAATCGAACTCTATAATTTTAGTTCAAATTTTATATTTATCTTGAAAAATTCATTGAATATATATAAATTGTTACTTTAGAACTCAATAACTTAACCGAATTAGAATTCTGAACCCACAAACTTTAAATCATGATTCCGCCTCTGAAAATAACAGTAAATTATACAAAAAATCTCAATAGTAATTGTTTTGACATGTGGATGTAGTATGTTTTATTGTAATTAATGTTTTCAATACAGATATTATTGTAAACTTTGTCTACTTTGAGAAACATTAGAGTTCGGAGGTCTCGGAGAAAACGCTTTTAACTTCTGTTATAAAAGAAATGGACGAAAATCATTTTCACCCCCAAATTTTGCTTTAAAAATTAAACTCCCCTAACAACTTTGAACAATAGACATTCTTTCCTCCTCTATTTTATACAATGACTATTTCACCCTTATTTTTTTCAATCCTCGATCCATTTATGTAATACATTTTTATATTATATATAATATTTTTTTTAATTTAGGTATTTATAGATTCTTATTTAAGTTCATTAACATTATAAGTAGAATAATACTTTTATGAATTTGTAACAAAATCTAATGCTATTTCTTATGATTGTTATTTCAATATTGTACGCAGTAAGTATGTATATATGTATGTACATGTATATTTAAGTTTCACTTCTCTCTTATTCTCTATTGTTTATGTAAATAAACAAGTTTTGATTGTCATTAATGAAATATTTCTTAAATTATAATAAAATTCATTTGCAGTATAAATAAATCATTTATAAAAATTTGCCTCTATTTTTTAATTGTTTTTGCGTTACCTGCATAGAAATATATTTATAAAGATAATATGAAATGTTATTTTTCACTTGTATAAATAAATATTAAGTGATTATTTTTAATAAAATTATTTTTTTGTTTATTTGGCTAATTATAGAACATCATTAACTTATATACTCAATTAGTATTTCTCACTTTTTTCTTCGCCTAGAAGATAATATTTATTTTTTTACTAGAAATTTGTTCCATAAATTAAAAAAATGAAAAATATCATGATTTTAAAGAAGTTAAAAAAAAAAAAAAAAAAAGAAGAAGACAAAAGTTGATAATGTAAGGATAAAATAGGCATTTTAAAAAGTCAATAAGGATGGGGAGTGGGGGAGGGGAATATCTATGCTTCAAAGTTGAGGGAAAATTTGATTTTTAAAGCATAATTGTGAATGTAAATGATTTTCACCCTAAAAGAAATAAGGGACCTCGTATTTTATAGAAAACTTTGTCTACTTTTGGGGGAAAATAGTTAACCGATCTAATATTTTTTACATAGTCAATGAATAAAACTTGAACTCTATGTTCTTTTACGTAGTAGTTGTTTAGTATAAAACACTATTTAACTTGCAAAGCACTCGTTATAACTAAAAACCTCACGAGTGTATGATTCTGTACTCTCCTAAATCCCTAATAAATAAGGGTCTATTTGGTCAAGCAGCTAAAAACTGCTTATTTTGAGAAGTGTTTTTGAATAATCTGTTTGACCAAACTTCTAAAATCAGCTTCTTTTAAAAAGTGTTTTTTCTAAAAGTATTTTTCAAAAAAGTACCGAAAAGCAATTTGTGTTTGCCCAATTGATTTAAAAAGTACTTTTGAGCAGCAATTAGTGTTTGGACAAACTTTTAAAAAGTGCTTTTAAGTGTATTTTTCTCAAAAGTACGGCAAAAACTGTTTTTTTTTTTTAGCTTCTGCAAAACTGTTTCTGCTATTCTCCAAAAACACTTATTTTCTCCCAAAAGCTTGGCCAAACACCTCACTTTTTTAAAATAAGCACTTATTGAAAAAATAAGTACTTATGGGGGAAATATGAGCTTGGACAAACATGCTATAAAAATGTTTTTCAAAAAAGTACTTTTCGTGAGAAGCAGTTTGTGTTTGGATAATTCATTTGAAAAGTGCTTTGACGGCTTTAATAAGCAGATTGTGTTTGGCTAATCTTCTTAAAAAAGTGGTTTTAAGTGTCAAATTATAAAAAAGGACAAGTATCAATTAACGTTTACTATCAAGATTGTTTTATAAAGAGAAATTATTTTAAATATCTATTATGGAAGACTTCAATTAAGTTTGTACTTTTATTTAATTAAAATATAATAATACATAGATAAATAAAAAAACAAATTTTAAATATTATTATAATATCAACACGATGATTTAAATATACTAGAAAACTACAACCAAAATAAAATTCAAAGTCATTCCACAAATTAAAATTCAACACAAAGAATTTTTTATTAGAAATTAATGGATTAATGAGGGATATACTTGGTAAATATGTATTTATGGCAGGAATATTTTTGTCTTGAAAAAAATAATTTCTGCTTCTGCTTTTTTCAAGAAGCCCCAACCGCAGAAAAACTGGTTCTGCTTCTACTTAAAAACAATTTTACTAATTGGCCAAACATCTCAAATATCCAAAATAAGTGTTTTTTCTCGAGAAAAAAAGAAGCTCTTTTGGCATTAAAACCGCTAGGCCAAACAGGCTCTAAATTGGCTCTACCCAAATATATAGTTACTCCTTCTGTCCCAATTTAGAGAAAAGGACATAAATGGTCTCTTAATTATGAGAGTAGGTTCAAAATAATCCCTCAACTATGCACTTAACGGTTTTGATCCTTTAAATTTTCCACAACTTAACAAAAATGGTCCCTACTATGAGGATTGGTTAAAATAGTCCCTTAAGTATGTAATTAATAGTTTTGGTCCTTTAAGTTCGCCAAAAACTAACACTTTTAATCTCCAACAAAATATTCATCGAACTTTGTTTGTTAGATTTGATGAGAACTACGAAAAAAAAGGAAAAAATTTGCGAGACACGTTCAGAGGTACACATTACTAAAAAAAAGACCAATACCTCGAGATAAAATTGGCGGACGTTAGTCGGTTATAGGGAAACATCAAGGAAAAAACCTACAGACTTGATAATGTCAGAAAATAGTGTCTCGGAACACAAAGACTGACGGACTCTGTCGATTAAAACCGAGGGAGTCCATCGGCTAAGTAAAATACACTAGACTGAAGACCAGGTATAAAAATAAATACTTCCATTGTAGTGATTCTTTTTTAAAAAAAATAGTTTCCGTGCATTTTTCCTCGAAAATAACCGACGAAAGTTCGTTGGTTTTCATAAAACAAAATAATAATAAAAAAAAATAGTGTCCCTCGATTTTATCCATCAGTCTCTGTCCATTGTTCCTCAATTTTATCCATCAGTTTCCGTCCATTGTTTTTTCTTGTTCTTAGTAGTGACAATTTTTATAGTTTCTGCTATTTCTAATTTATTTCTAAGGTCCGGTGTATTTTACTTAGTCAATGGACTCCCTCGGTTTTAATTGACACAGTCCTCTGTCTTTATGTTCCGAGACACTATTTTGTAACATTATCAAGTCTGTTGGTTTTTTTTTTTTCCCTATAACGGACTAACGCCCGTCGGTTTTGTCCTGAGGTATTTGACCTTTTCTTTAGTAATGTGTACCTCTAAATGTGAGTTCTCGCTATTTTTTTTTCATAATTCTCGTCAAATCTAAAAAACAAAGTTCAATGAATATTTTATCGGAGACTAAAAGTGTTAACTTTTGACGAACTTATAGGACCAAAACTGTTAATTTCATACTTAAGGGACTATTTTTAATCAACCCTCGTAGTTAAAGGGCTATTTTTACTAACTTGTGGCAAACTTAAAGGACTAAAACTGTTAAATGCATAATTAAGACACTATTTTGAACCTATTCTCATAGTTAGGTACCATTTATGTCCTTTTCTCCCCAATTTACAACACTTTTCTCATGGCGTCTGCTTGCAATAAGCGGCATAAGGAACAGCGTGACAATCATGCCGTGTTAATAGAATCATCAACGACTTGCCTGACTCATATCCTCTCTTGTGTGAACTGCGATGTTTGACCAGCAGAACGAACTTCACGATTGGTTACGTTGGGCTATCGATAATGATCATATTCAAGATTTTAGTTTGCAGAATTTCAAGAATGGCCTAGAGGTTTTGCCTGCACGATTATACTGGTGCAAAACACTAAAGGTTCTTGAATTGCGTGGCCAAATAAGGATCAATTGTCCTGAAGTTATTTTTCTTCCGAGACTAAAAACTCTTAGTCTAATTACTGTTCACTATAAGGGCAGTGTGATGTTCGTAAGCTTGTATCGAGGTGTCCAATGTTGCAATCTCTTTATGTCGAAACGGATGGTTATGATAATGTGTCTAAGTTTGTTATAAGCTCTCGTGTTTTGAAAAATCTCATAGTTAAATACACCTAAACTTGAGTATCTAAATTTGATGGATAAAGTTTCTGAAACATATTCAATGGAAGATATATCTTCCTTAGTTCGGGCAAGCGTCAATGTTATTATTCCATTGCAACTCTCAAATGAAGGTAAAAATGAAAGGGCCAAATCGTTTGCTAGATTGATGCAAGCACTTCATAGAGTGAAGGATTTATATATCTCAGTGCCAAACCTTGCGGTGTGCTACAGAACTCTCTTTATTTTTAGTTTTATTATTATCAGTATCGCTTTTTATAACTATGATTTTCGGCCAGTATAGTTTTGGGCCACTTCAATATTGATCACTATACTAAACTCTTGAAGGCTTGAATACAACATTCTCTTTACTCTGATTTTTATCAATGTTAGCTACTACTCTTAATCATGTCTTAATTAATGTTGTTATCCTCTAATTTTAGTGACCGGTTTTGTGCATATGATGATCTATCTATTTTTTGGATGTGTGTGACAATTATCCAACATGAATATGTTGATTTCTCTCTAATTAAGTGAAAATGTATATATGAATGTAAAATTTTGTTTTATTGCCCTCAGGGAAACACTAATTGGTGGCAACCTACTCATGTGCCTGGATGTGTATATTCATGTCTCAAAGGCATTTCAGTTGGCAGTTTTGATGATGATGAAGATGAGTTTGCTATGTTGAGCTATATTCTTGAGAATGCCCGAGTTTTGCAGACAGTGAAATTGCGTGCTTCTATTCAGGCAAAGTATCGTATGCTACAAAGAATAACTAAATTTCCAAGGAAGTCTCAAGCATGTCAAATTGATTTTGTCTAAGACTTGTGTTTGCTATTTGCTAGGCAAGACCAGAGTCTATCTTTATTAGATTTTCATAATATGTAGGAAGTCTGATTTTCAGAGTTGTCTGTTGGAATCAACACTTGGCAGTTTAGTGATTTTGGGTGTATGACCAAAAAAAAAAAAAGTGTCCAACTTCACTTCACAAATCTCAATTACTAGTTGGCATTAGTAAAAGTTACCTCCGTACATGTTACTCGATTGTTATAATAAATTTCTCCATTTGATGCTTTACCTATTACTTATAATTCCATTAATCTCTTAATGCAACCTAATCACAAAACAAGCGCAGAAGTTAACTATGTTTTTTAATCTATAGCGATCTTAAAATGTCACAATGACTCTCAATATTTAGTTATGAGCTTATGGTAGTGTATAAACTGTAGATTACGTTTCAACCAAAGAACTAGTAATACCTTACTGCATGAGCAAATTACCAACAGGTGTGGTTAAAACTAGCCCAAAAAAAAAAAAAAAAGCAAATTAACTACTATAAAACAGTAGTAAAATTTTAAAGCAAATTCAATTGCACTGTATTCCCAATGCTTCCAGCTTTCATAATTAGGAAAGAAAATGCACAACCATCTTTGTTTCGAACACTATTGCTTTGCCACAATGTTATTGATCAAGTTTGCACATCTCCTTCTACTGGAAATACTGTGAATTTGTTTGCTACATTACTTTCTATGTAAGCTAACCCTAAACCTTCTTCCACTGATAATTTTCACAAGCCATGGAGCCACAGACAATGTACGATTACGATTCTGAAATTTGGAAGCCATTGCCTCTATCAGTACCATGAACATTTTTGCATCAACCAAGTCGCTTCCTTCAGCTATTAGGGTATTCGATCTGTCTAGCTCTTCCAGCATTTCCGAGATGTTACCAGAGAAATATTCATTGGCCAACTAAAACCAATTTGAAACACTGAAGTCCCTTAGCTTACTAAGGTGTCTTTCCATGTCTTGCCTTGACTTGTTCCACTCTTCTTTCTCTATCACAGTGGTAAAATCATCTCTTTCCTCCTAAATTAATATGATGCTCACTCATCAGAGATGGATAGACAGCAACAATAATACAAAGGTAAGTAAGAATTTGAGTTCAGAATACTCACTGATGGTATAATTTTGAACGAGTTCCCATTATCACGGATGACAAGTAAATCATTCTTCCTATCCCTGCTTCTTCCTCCAGGAACTGTCACCTATTTTTTGAAAACAAAATAACTTTTTAAAACTAACAATAAAGGAAGCAACCAAAGGTTACAAATAACTGGGAGACGTAAAACATTTTAAGCTGGTCAAACCATAAGACCTCACATCTTCATACTATATCTGAATGTTTTAACAGATAGGAGTAAGAAGCAAAAGCAGAATAAGCAATTGGAGCAAGGGTAACAGTTTTATATCCATCCATCAGGCAAGCAAAAGCCGTAAGTATGGAGTCTACTAGGAATATCATGAATAAGGGTCTGACTATTCTGTTTAAATCCTGACGCATTCTAAAGAAGAGTACCGAAAAAGAAGATCAACATTCTCTACTTTATCTGAGAGTCTGTCCGTGTGTTTCTTGATACAACGAAAGCAGCTCCGGATGAAATCATAACACCTTTCAGAAGCACTTTTGATGGAGGAAAGTTCAAGAACTTGGAGCTCGAACTATCGCACTCTGAAGACTATACTTGGGCATCTAATAGCATGTTTGGCCAAGCTTCTGCAAAGCCAAAAGTGCCTCTCTTTCTTTAAGTGCTAACTTTAGAGAGTTGAGGAGTTTGGTCAAGCTTTTAGGGGGGAAATAAGTGCTTTTACGTAGTAGCAGAAGTTGTTTTCTAGAAGCAGAAAAACATCTTTTATACAGAAGCATTTTTAGAACCTTGGCCAAGCACAAATTGTTGCTCTAATACGGGAAAAAGTAATTTTCAAATTGATAAGTCAAACACAAACTGTACTTTCCAAAAGCACTTTTCAAATAAGCAGATTTTGGAAGTTTGGCCAAACTGGCTATAAGACCAATTCAACCAAAACATTTAAACCACCTGCTCAAAGCCACATATCTTTGGCTCAATATTCATTTATTATCAACTTTTTGAATGGCTCTTTCTTTGTTGCTCAGATTCTCCAAAAATGTTCCTGTACTCGTATCGAGTCCTCCAAAAATGAAATACTTTATGAGGATCCAGCATGCACCTACAGCATTTTTGAAGAGTCTGAGCAACATAGGATTTTAGGTTAATTCTAAGTGTAGTCCCTAAATCATAGCCCAAACAGTTAATTAACAGAACCACCACCACCCCTCCCTTTCCCGTCTAAAAATGAAATCCTTTGGCATTATCAGTAAAGTGGAAATGGCTCTTTTGCGACTGGTATACGTTTTTGGGGAGTAATTGTCAATTTACTCCTGCTCTATTGCAAACAAAACATTAAGCCTAATCAGTGCAAGATAGTCATTGCAGCCTTACCCCTACCCCTCTTCCATGGAACAAACAAAATAAATTTAAACTTAAATCCTTCAGTTTCCGCCCTTTACCCCTTACCCTCTTCCATCCAAACTCCTCCTGACCTCTACACCCTTTCCCTTGAACAACCCCATTTCCTGAAATTCCTATGCTCCTTTGCACTGTAAAATTTGGCCAGAATTGGTCTTTGACCGGTGTAAATTGTTAAACATATCTTCAAAGAATTAACAATTAGAACACCATTTATACAGGCAGCAGATTCAGCTATATGAAAATGAAAAAGCTATGTCCACGAAAGAAAAGATAAGCATCAGGCAAGTTAGTTGATGCATAAAAAATTAGCAAATCTAGAAGAAAAGGTGTTAGATCAAGCATCACAATTACTTACCACTACTTTGGCTCTCGTGATTGATTTGGTTTTTGAATCAATAACGTATATTTCTTCAAAATCAAGAGCAAACTCTGGATCACCTGCCCTGCGGTTCCTGTAGTGCTTTGTCAAGAATACCTGCAACAGAGATACGCTGATCATACAACCCATAGAATGCAAGAGTAAATGTTCTTACTTTCCGATTCAAATGAACAGAGCCTTCATACCAGTCAAGATGAAATGTTTTGGATTAAGTACTTGAATGTCATAGTTGTGTGATACAATCATAAGAAATTTGATGAGTTTTTTTTAGGATACATTGATGGAGTACAAGAGGTCAGTATATAAGGCTTAAACAAAAAAAAAAATCCTAAATAAGCACCAAAAATGGGTAAGAAAGTTTTGGGACTCCATCCAAAGACAAAAAAAGAAAGAGGATTAAGGGGAGACCTTCCTAAAAGTAAAAAGAAACAAAACAAACTAAAACAAGAATATAAAAGTGCCTATCTTTAACTTTCCTTTCTTTTTATGTCTCAATGGAAGCTCATTCCATGTAATATAGTCCAGCTTGCATTTGACTTCACAACTTAATACTACTTCACAATCTTCATATGTTTAGCAAAATATACAGCATATGGAAGAACAAATGTCTAATGAGTTGAAATAGAAAACATTGGTACCTTCATAACTTCCCTCTCGGATTTATACATAGGATCTCTAGGCGCATCAATGGGAGGCTCGGTGACATTGTAGCACCCATAATCACTCATTGCACACCTGATATACTACATGATAAAACATATTCTTGATCAGTAAGTTACTTAATCGCACTAAAACTATAGTAAGCCGAATCCTAAAAACTCAAAAGTAAGTCATACGGCATGTATAATCAAACATATAAACACTATACCTTCTGAGGCATTGGTGCAAGAACTCTGGGAATGGCATATATATCAGTATCGGGAGGTGTAACATACATCTGCATAACAAATAGAAATGATACTTCATTAGCTAGCACATACATTGTTAAAAATGGTAACTAACATTCAAATTTCACTAGCTGAATTCCCCTTCACCCCCAAACTTTGTTATAATGTTCTTTTCATTTGCTGACCTACCCGTGTTCAACATACACATGGGTGGGGGAGTATTAGGTGAAATCCTTCAAAATACTCTATAAACTTTATCAAATAGAACTATCCACACAGGATATTCAGTTGACATACCAAATACACACCCGTATTTGAGTCCATGTAACATGGAAAGACAAAACCCCTATTTTTCTTTAAATACCATCTGTGGTGTAATCCACCAGACAGCCTGTCCAGTCCACAAGCATAGGTTACCAAGGAAATCATGCTCATCAAGGTTGGAGCAGCTTATGTGGATATAGAGAAAATATAACCCTGTGGGTCGTTTGGTAGGGTGTATTAGGTAGAATAATGTTGGTATAAAATTTTAGTACACTGTTTGGTTGAAAATTTAAGTCTTGTACAACTAATACCAGTAGTACTTATACACCCTATTAAGTACTATTCTTATACATAGTAAACCATGGCATTAACAATACCCGTACTATTTATACACCCTATTCAGTATTATGTACAAATTATGCAATGCATGTTATTTTTAATACAATAAACCAAACAGTCAATAAGAATTAATGTCAGCATAACTAATCGCAGCATTACTAATCCCAACATAACTTGTCTTCGAACCAAACGACCCCTATTTCAAACCATTTTCTGAAAAATGATTTTTTTGAGCCGAGGGTCCAACGGAAACAACCTTTCTATATTCTACCCCCATAAAGGTAGGGGGCAAGGTCTGTGTACACTCCACCCTCTCCGGACCCCACTTGTGGGAATATATTGGGTATGTTGTTGTTGTTGTTGCAAAGGCATTAAATGCAGATATTTTATTCATAAAAAGAAACCAAACGATGCACTTTTCAATATACAAGTGTGCAGAACCTAGTACTCCACAACCGTACTAATACTCCCACCAAAAAAAAAAAAAAAAAAAGGAGAGACAGAGAGACTCAGAATATAACCTCACGAAAATCATAAACATCATTATCAGGGTCAGGTGGTTTTCTTATAAAGAAATCACAATCAAAAAGGCAAATCTTATGAAACTCCTCTTCATTAATCCTATAATCCACAATCTTCTCAGAATCCCATCCTTGAGTAAACACAAAACTACTACTATGCACCATTGCAATTTCATCACCACCCCTACCAAAAAGTGTATCATAGTCAACATCAAAATCCTTTTTATTGTCTGCTTCTTCTACTTCATCTTCATCCATGTCATAGTCATCTGGACCACCTCCATCAGCATCTCCATCATCAGCAAACACTCTAAAATCTGATCTTTTTGAGGCTTTAAACAAAATGGGGTTGTTGGTAATTGGTTTCGAAAAGCAAAGGGTGAAAAGGGTTGGTGTTGAAAGTGAAGGAAGTGGGGTGGAGAAAGTTGAAAACTTTGATGGAAGTGAGAAGAGGAGAGTAGACATGGTTGGAGAACAGGGAGAGGGAGTGAAGTGTGGGGGAGTGGATATGATTTTTGTACTTTTTGTTACTTATGTTTTGGTATCCTGGATTTGATACATAGCCCCCTCAAGATGTTCATAATACATACGGTTTATTTGTACTTTTAGGGGTGTGTTCGGTGAGGAAAATGCTTTTTCATGAGAAATAATTTCTGGAACAATGATTTTCGGATTTCTTATTTATCTTTTTGAGTTCGTTATGTAAGAAAAAAAAATAGAAATAATAATCAAAAACACACCTCAAGTATCACATTTTTTTAGTTTTCTACCTGAACTATCACGTGTAAAAGTTTTTTATCTAAACTATCACCAATTAGTTTGCAAAAAAAATTTCAACCTAATCTATCATTAACTAGTCTGCAAAACACACTTGAAAACTGATAGTTGAGGTGTGTTTTACAAACTAGTTGGTAATGATTCAAGTAGGAAAAGTGAACAACTAATAGTTGAGGTGCGTTTTGCAAACTAGTTGGTGATAGTTTAGGTAAAAAACTCTCACACCTGATAATTCAGCTAGGAAACTCAAAAAAAAGGTGATACTTGAGGTGTGTTTTTGACCCTTAACCTAAAAAATCATTATAGAATTATTTATATATAATCTAGATGAATACTATAAAGGTGGGTGATGTAGGGGTATGGGGTGGGAGTGAAGATGAGGTGGAAGGAACACAATTAGTGTGGAATGTCACTTGTTAAACTTGTTTTCTCTACTTTCGTTAGGAAAATTATTTTCTTTATTTGTAAGAAACTTGTTCTGTTAAACTAGTAGTTTGGTCCTCCTTGTGTTGGAAAGATAAAACTTAACATGGATGGTAATGTTAAAACACTTTCTACGGAATGTTGCCTTTGGAGGGATCTGTAGAGACGATAGGAAAAGTGGCTTGTTAGATACCCAAATAAGACGAAGCCTACTTCAAGTTTTACTATAAAATTGTGGAGCATCAAGCAAGGATTAAACGTTGCAAACTAAATGGATTATGAAGCAGTAGAAATAGAATCAGATTGCTTATTTGTTCTCAAGCTTATTATTGAAGATGACATAAACACCATCCACTTAGAAGTTGTTGGATTTTTAAGAGGTGTGAATGGGAAATGAATAGGTGTTTTCGAAAAGACACCAGGAGAAAGGATGCAATTTAAACAACACCTTTTTTTGCGTTGACTAGGCATGACTTTTCCGATAAGACACGATAGCACTTGTTCACACTATCCATTACTGGCTATAAATACCTGGCCGTTTTCTCAAATTTTTCCTTACGAAAATTCTGAAATCTCTCTTTTTTACTATATATTATTTTCTACATTATAAAGTAAGTTCGAAGTGTGATTCGACCGATCTTTTGAGTTCACTGAGTACTGGTGTTTGAAGTACAACTACACCGATGATAGCAATCCGTTCTATCCTGGAAGAAAATAATCCTAAACCTCAAGTATTAGGAGGAAATTAAGTTTCTTAAGGAAACGCAGTGAAATTAGTGGGCTCGGATTAATTTTTTGCTTTCTTCTCCATTTCTGATTTTACTTGGGTTTTGTTTTCAGCTTAGATTTCCAAATACAAGAAAATAACAGAACTATTATTGAAGATTGTAGATTTTTGTTATATGTCAACAAAATCACGATTAGACATGTCTGGAGGGAGGCAACTGGTGTAACAATTTTCTAACAAATGACGGACACAATCCTGAGGCTTTGATACTCTAAATAATGCATTTAAGGATGAAGATGGAGTTTCTACTCCGTATTGCTTTGAGCTTTGACAATTTTATTTAGTTTGTTTGTCCACTGTACTAAAGAAGATCGCTATAGATCCAAACTAGTTATGAAATATATAAGCTGAAAAGTACAACTCCTAGGAAAGTAGACATTATCTGTATTTAGATAAGTATGAAACAACAAAATGACCATGCGATTTAACGTGAACATATTTTGTCCATGAAAATGGCTACCACCGAGCAAAAGTCAAATAATTCCCGTAGGCTACACTTATTTGTCCAATATTTTTCTTCTTTTCGAATATATTTGTCCAATACTGAAAGCTACCCAAATACACTAGTAAGAAAAGTCAAAACTCTAGCTTCTGCCATCCTTTTCCACAAATTATCTGATACTTCCTTGGATTTAAACCCACAGCATTATCACTGGCGATGTAGTGAAATTTGCATTAGCATCTGCATTTCTTGTAAGATCAGATGGTGTACCTCTTCAGCAGACATAAGTTGAAGAACCCCACCTTTTCCACCACAACAGAAAAGCAAAAACATGAGCATTTTATGAAGAATGGAAGTTTACCGGTAGCAGAGTTTATTGCCTTGTCAAATGGTAAAGACCAAATTCCCCTTTGTAACTTAAGCACCAGAGAGCGTGAGATGGCAACATGATGGGATCCAAAGAATAAGACGTCATGCGGAAGCTAACAATTGCCGGCATTGAGTGACGATAAATCATAAACAAAGAGAAGTATGCTAAAATACGTGTGGAAACTGGTAGGCTATTGGCTTGAATTTGAAGGATTGGTCCTGGTGTAGCAAATAAAATTTGCTACAACAATCGTCTATCTCCATTCTGCATTTGCTACACCTATCATTCACAGAGGTCCAAAGACATCAAAGGTGATGTATTGCTAAACTTTATGATTTCTCACTGTCCATATCACTACCGCCTGGAAAATTGCAAGTAGAAGATAAAGTATGTGGGACATACGGATACATCAATCCTGTATATTGGTGTTCAGGTACAGTTACTCAAAAAACTGATGTTTATAGTTTTGGAATAATTTTTTCGAGCTTCTTATCTGGAGTCAATGAGATTATAGGACAACAATTAAAAGACTTCTATGATTTTGCTGTAAGATGCATTTAGAAGAAGGGACAATATCAACCAGATATGATTGATGTAGCAAAAGGGCTACGTAGAATCAAAGATATTAGAGAATGATGCACTTGTTCTTCACTGATTCTAAAGTGGGTTTAACTAATCTCGAGCGACTCTACTCATTGTCATTGCCCAAAGATTTTGAGTTAGATCTTCAGATTCTTTTACACAATGGGTAGTCTTAAAAATCAGCTTTGCCAAAGATTAAATACAAGGCATTGTAATTGTAAATTGCAGACATATATTATTGTCATTGTTATCGGTACTGCATTTCTAGATCATGAATAAATGCTAAGTTATAATGTGTTGTATTCTCTGCTTCATAGACAAGACCATGCTGCGCCCATCAGCTCATTTATGAGGAAGAAATGTATACATACACATGTAAGTGTTGCAGAGAGAAGCAGCATCTGCTTATCCTCTACAAATAGTGTAAATACCACATGAAATTCTGGTCATCTTGTGTAGATAGCCGCATAGAAACAACATTACAAATTTACTAGCAACACAATATCAAAACAATTTTTTTTTTTTTTTTTTTGAATAACAGCACAATATCAAAACAAATAGTCATGTAGAACTTCAATGTCTCACATCTGACAAGTAAAATCACATGAGACTCTGGTTATCTTTTAATAGTGTAGATAGAAAATGAAGTTAGAGCAGCGGCAGTAGAAACCAGCATTACAAATTTAACTACAATCAAACGAAAGGCAATGTAGATTTTCAACGTCTCACATCTTATAAGACTGCAAGTCAAAATTGAGTCAACAAGTTACTTGCCAAAAAAGAAGCTTGGATACTTTAAGGTGATGAGACAGCGTTCTCCTCTCACCAAAGCAATTGATGTGAAATTATGAACCAGTGGCCATACAGTAATCCCTTCTTCAGCTATGACTAACATCCCATTCTTCTCTGTTCAGCAATTTATCTTGGGACACGAATCACCTGCTTACTAACTGCAACGGGCAGACAGAGAGGAACATATGAGGCAAAGTTTTTGTTGTTTTACTAAATGATACTTGCGCTTCACCAAGAAGTCAGACCCCTTACAAGCAAAGCATTTTTTATGTAATGGACAACGAGTTGGCTGCAATACCTAATGGGATCTTTACACAAATAGCCGACCGCATTCACTGTTTACTTTTCCTAACTATTGTACATAGGTTATGCATAGATTATACACAATTATAAACATATTTCATACTATATATATATATATATATGTATATATAGTATGAAGAATACATAATTAGGAGGGGGAGGGAAGATGGAGAATGTACGATCTTCCAACTCTTATGTCCCAAATTAATGCAACGAAAGGATTATATATCCCTTTACTCACAATGCTATGAAAGGAACTTCTCAGAGATCAAAAGCTACAGTAACCGAAAAATGTTACTCCCTCCATTTCAATTTGTTCTCTTTTTAGTCTGTTTAAAAAAAGAATGCCTTTTTCCTTTTTTGGCAACTCTTTAATTCCAACTTTCTTCATGGCATATTTAAGACCACAAGATTAAAGGGCATTTTGGTACATTCAACATATCTTCAGTTAACAACCACAAAATTCAAAAGTCTTCTTTACTTTCTTAAACTCCGAGCCAAGTCAAAACTAGACAGAAAAGTTGAAACGGAGGGAGTACACCTCTTTCTTCACATTAAAGAAATACAGTAATAAGGAGGAAGGGAAAGATAGGAGAAACTAATATTTTTTCTACTCGATGTATATAAAGATACTAATACACTATAGGATACAATATATGCATACTAGTCTATAGTGAAAACAGTATAGGATACTTCCTTAGGGAGGAAGCTATTAGAAACATGCAAGCTGTAACCTACAATATGTCCATGAACATGCAACTTAGAAGCTATACCTACGTAATTCAATTTCTATGCATGATCAAAGATGGTACCGTCAACAGGTTCCTCCAACTGAGTGAACTCACTTTTGGGTTACTCAATAGCATCATGACACTCCTTTATGTCAAGGAAACCAGAGATGCAAAGACAAAGATAAATAATAGTTGGAATCAAAATGCAATTGGAAGGAGAGCTCACAAAGAAAAAAACACTATAATGGTCAACAGTTCAAATTTGTGATGCCTTGGACGTATTAATTTTTTCATGCCTATAGCAGTTTTCAAATGGTTTGAAGAGCTTGTAAGGTTTCAAACCATTTAGTCCCAAACGGCTTTTGCTTTCTCGTAGATCCAATATCACTTTATCATGCATCTACCCTTTTTTGGACTTGCAACAGATTCACCTGATTGGTGCCTTTCTTTTAGTACATAACATATTTAATTGATAAATATACCAAAAAGAGAAGAAGCTGCAAATAACGTATTTCCACTGGTAGTCATAACACACCAAAATGGTCATTTTTTGGGCTGATGATGTGCCAACAGAGAACCACTAGGTAAATATAGGAAAAATGCACATCCCCATTCAACCCAAGAAATTTGGGAGCAAACATTATATAAAAATGAAAAAGAAGTATCTTTTATTAAGAATTATAAGGCTGTTCAGCATACAAAATGCAGGTGTTACAGTTTTAAGCGTGCCATTTATCTCAATAACCATAACAGAAAAATGAAACAGAAGATACAGATCCCTACAAATAAAGGCAGAGATCGGGGTACCTATTATGCTGTAGTCATTATTTCATTTGTTCCTACTTCTTCCTGCTCTAACTCCTTAACTGCTCTAACAAGACCCTTTGTGATTGCATTTAGATGCAGCCCATTCTCCTTCATCTCCTCAAGCAGCTTCTCTGCTGTTGTCCAATCTAAAGCCTTAAGGCAGAGAGATTGAATAATCTTGTTATATTCATCCGCATTAGGCTGAACACCATATTCCTTCATCTCTCCCAATAGTTCCAGAGCCTTGTCATACTTTTCAAGCTTGCAATAACCCCGAATAATTGTGTGATAAGTGACGGGACTCAGCTTGGAGTGCTTCTTTTTGGCTTCATTCAAAATCTTACGAGCCTCCTCCATCTCACCCCCTTTTGTATAACCGCTCATAATTACACTGTAAGTGTACACATCAGGTTTCAAACCTCTACCCTCCATCACCTTCAACAGTTTCCTAGCTTCTCCCATTTCTCCCTTCTTGGAGAGTGCATTAATAACCGTATTGAATACTGCATTGCCGGGAGGCGGTCCTGCATCGATCATTTTTAAGAGCAGGTTTTTGGCCTCATCAATGTCTACATCTTTTGCCCTACACAACCCGTTAATGACATACGAGAACGACTTAATGGCATGCTTCCGCTCTTTTTCAGGAAACTCATCTAACATCTCTAGTGCAAGTTTAACGCTTTCATCTTTGCGACAAAGAGAGCTGATCAAGAACTTAATAGAAGATACAGGCAGACTAATATTTTTCTCCTTTGCCGACAAGTAAACCAAGTGCGCATCTCTAGACTTATTTCCTTTACACAGAAAAGAAACAATTTTTCCGACTTTCTCGCCACCTTTAGGCAACATATCAGCATTTAGCATCTTCTCACAAACAGTAGAAGTCCAATCATAAATCGAACGCTTAGAAAGAGCTTCAATTGTAAAATAGTATGTATCAGCATTCGGAGCACATCCTAACTCCCCAAACTTATTGAAGATCTCGAACGCAGCCTTTCCTTTACCTAACCTCGACAGTAAAGCAATCAATTCATTAAGAATCTCAGCAGTCACTATCCCTTTCTCCTTTTCTCCAATCTCCTTAACCAAATCCCATAAAGCATAAACATTCCTACCTTCAATACAAACTGCAGTAACCAACAACTCAATCGCCCTATACGTCACATTAAACTCGGGTTTCTTCAACGCCCACTTGAAAAAAGAAATCAAATTCTCCCCAGGTATATATGGCGTCTCGAGCACTTTAACAACCAACTCCTCATTCAAAGACAACCCAATTTCCTCAAGACTAGACTCAATAGATCCATTAATACTACCACTACTCTGCAATAGAGACAACACACTCTCCAATTTCTCCAAATCTAATTCTTTTACTTCCTCCACTTCTTCACCATCTTCCATTACAACATTATTATCTCCAAAATCAGAGGAACCTTCATCGGATACAGATGAAACAACTTCAAGATTGTCTCCAAAAACAGTGTCTTTATTATCATTTTCCATTACAACCTTATTATCTCCAAAACTAGAGGACCCTTCATGGGATTCAGATGAAACAACTTCAAGATTGTCTATAAAAACAGTATCTTTATTATCATTTTCAATGGGTACAGAACCTAAAGATTCAGAATCTGAAGATGGGGTTGATGAGAAAAGTCTTGTTGTTTCATGTAAACAAGATTTGGAAGATAACCAATGAGAATAATAACGAAATGAAGATTCAAATGAACTCACTGTCACTGGAGCTAAAGTTTGATTCTTGGATATGTTGTTTTGGAGGCCATGAAAGCTTTGATTTGATACAAGTTTACTGAGAAATGATCTCCTTGCTACTAACGTTGATCTCCACATTCTCTCTTTCTCTATTCAGGATTGTGAGTGTACCTCTGTAAAACCCTATACTATTGTCTTTTTTGAGGTTTTTTTTGTTCTGGGCATAGCCAAAGTAAATAAAAGCCCGACCCAAGTCCTTATTTTACATATCCCAAACGCGAGCTTAAAATAAGCAGTTTATAAGTCAAAAAAAAAAATTAGAGGTAGACTAACTTATTTTTTTTTATTTATAAACTGTTTTAGATAAGCTAAGCTAAATAGATTCAATTATTTTTTTAGGCTTATTTTATGCATAAAATGGCTTTAAGCTGGCCAGCCAAACACTCAAAAAAACTTGAAAACAGCTTATAAGCAACTTATAAGCCAATCCAAACGGGCTCTTAATCGCATTGCCTGCGGGCGATTTATCAAATGCAATTTGTCTTTCGCCAAATGTGTAAATATACCCCTCAACTTTACAATTTAGATATACGTGCAGTTACACAAATGGTGCAAATCTTTTTTTTCGTTATCGAAATTTTTCAAAAAAAAAAAGAATCTATGTGGCTATAGAAAAAAAAAATAGCCCTTTTTTAAACGAACCAGACCTGAACCACCAGATAAGGCTTTAAAAAAATAAGCTTAAATCAATAGGTAGACTTATTTTTTAAAAGTCACGTGGCCTTTTTCTTAATTAAAAACAAGCTAAATGATTTTTTTAACATTATGTTAGCGAAAAGGTATATTTGTGCCATTTGTGTAATGGCAGGGTATATAGGCACCATTTTTTTAGTAAGGTGTATATTTGCTCTAAATCGCAAAGTTTAAGAATACATTTACACCTTTTTCCCTTTGTCGTTTATGAACTTGTGTAAAATTAGTATTTAAACCCCTTAATCTGTGTAGTAGAGTTAGTGGTAAAAAAACACATCTAAACTGTTACTATTTGTTTTTATTTTTGCGAATTTCATACCTCAACTATCCATTATTTCTTTTTTCTACCTAAACTATCACTCAATTTGCATTAAAACACAGGTCTGTGCTGAGTTGCTCGTGCGTTTGGTACACTCTCCATTTTTCGCTAAAAAGGAGTGTCAAGTGGCACTTTATGTGGCTAAATTTGTCCACCTAATCTAATTAAAATGATTCTTAGTGATTTAATTAAATGGGTAAAGTTAAGGGGTTTGTGTAAAATTTTAGAGTTTATTATTGGATTGTATAAAATTTTAGGATTGGACATAATTCAAAGGTTAGAAATGAAGAAGAAAGAAGGGGAAGAAATTTTTATGGGTTTTTTAAGCCACCATGCGCCTACCATCGAGTGATTCCAAACATTCGGTCAACTCAACAACGAGGTGTGTTTTAATACTATACTCTGATAATTTAGATAGGAAAACAAAACAGTGATTAGTGGAGGTATGAAACTCGCGAAAAAGTAATTATTTATGTATGTTTTTGACCATTAACTCCTTGTGTTCCAAACTTATTTAACTCGAATGACACATTTGATCCACGTCACTTGTCATGTCATTTTTTTTATCAACTGCATACGCGTACTTCTTGAAATGATCAAAAGAACTTTCAAACCATTGTAAAAGATCAGGAACTTCTAAAGGTTCGTTGGTTTGCGATATAGTTACGAAATTGTAATGTAAGAATTACTTATGCGGCAAGTAAAATATAAAAATTATTATGTAAATAATAAGTATAAATTATTGTATGATGAATTACTATATAGATATTGCTCAATATAAGGATATTTATTTTATCATTAGACGTTCGAAATTTATTGTTGGTAAGATTAATGCGAATTTATACAACCAAAAAAAAGGGAGAGAAAACATGAGGAGGAGGAAGAAGAAGATGAGAAGGAAGATGAGGAACCACCAAAGGATGTGGTGCATCGGATGAGACTGCTCCTCTCTTAATCAGAGTTTTCGAGTTCGAGCCTTGGATATGAAAAAATCCTTAGTAGAGAGCGCTTCCCCCCGAATGAGGTCCTATGCAGCCCGAATTCAAATATAGTTGGGCTTCAATGCGGGTACCGAGCATCAGGTGGGAAAAAAAAAAGAAGGAAGACGAGGAAGAAGAGAGAATGAGGTTAAATGAGTGTCCTTAAGAAGAAGAAAAATAGAGAACGATGTTAAATAAATGTGGAAAATACGCAGAAAGAGAAAAAGGAGAAGGTTAAATGAGAGCATCCAAAGAAGAAGGAAGAGGATGAACATGAGGTTAAGTGAGATCGTTCAAAAGACGAAGGAAGAGGAAGGAGAGGCCAAAGATGAAGGAGGAGGAGGAAGTTTATCTAAAGTTTGCTTACATGAGCTACCGGTTAAATATTTTAGAAAAATTGATTGTAGGTTAAATTAGGGCGTTCAAATAGATTGACCCCTGAAATTTATATCAAATCTCAATGAGGTTAAAAAAATAATGAATAATCAAGTGACACATGGCTAGAAATTGAGTCTTGAAATAACTAAAGATAAGAAAACAAAAACATAATGCCTCATTTGTACATATGTACTAGCAGTAACTTACTATTTACTCCAAATAGCTGGAAAAAAAAAAAAAGAATCAAGGGGCCTAGGTTCGTCGAATGGAAAAATTAAACCATGATTTTTTCTTTTTATGTTATCTCCATAAGATTTTACACCAAACATAATACTAGTAGCAATGGTAAAACTCATAAATGATTCAACCGGAGTAAAGATGCAAATCGATTTTTACCCAGATTTGTAATGAACCATATACAATATTTTTATTTGCAAAACCACCTTGAAGAGTTTCGAGAGGTGGTGTAATAAAACCATCAATAAAAAAAATATCGATTAGTGGTGATATTATTGAGTTATGAATGTTCAAATGTAGATGTTAAGATTAAGACGTCTGAATCTGAAGACACATTTGAATATTAAGATGTAGTATTAGATTTGAATATTAAATAATTAAGACTTTTATTTCACGTGAATATATATAACATGTATCTATTTAAAATTAATAAATATATAATTTATATACTAATTAGTCTACTACTAACGATAATGATGACTGGTTGTGGTGATTGATAACCAGATGGTCGTGGTTGAAAAATGACGGTAACTAATAACGGTAGATAGTAGGGACAATCAGAGGTGAAAATGGATGAAATAGTGACGCAATGTTGTAAATTCTTGAATGTATCTTACTAGTATTAAGACTTTATTGTGTAAATTATTCAAGTATGCTCAGATAAGTGATTGTAAAAAAGATGCATTTAATAAGTATAAATACATAAAAATAAAAATATATTTGTTAACAAAAATCTAAATAATTAAAATTCAATCCTTTAAATCTATATATAATAGGAGAGACAAAAGAAGGATATAATGACAAGTGTCATCACCACAAAAATCAAAATTTAAAAATACAAAATGAAAAATAAAAAACAACAACAGTTAATAAAAATGCAAGGAGCAAATCATCAGAAAATAAGTAAATAATACGAACAATCACAAAAACTGCTAAATAAAACTGCTCGCTCAGTTCTATATATGTATTTATATATAGAACCCTGTTTCGGAATTTTTTATTGTTTTAAAAACCAAATCGTTAATTCCTCTTTGGAAATTAGTTCTTAGTGATAGGACCTTGAATTATGAATTGGATTTAAGTCTTTTCTATGAATTTTCTTGATTAGCCTATACTTTTGAACACTGATGTTTAGCGTATGAATGTGAATGGGTTGAGGTCCGTTTCGTTTAGAAAGGTGTATAGTGACAGAGATGATAATGAGGGTGATAAGGGAAGGGGTATGGGTAGATTTGGTACCCTATGCAGTTGAATTCGAGAAATGGATGGAGGTTTGGAAGTGAATTTTGGCGAGAGGTATAAGTGGAGGATGAGGTCAAATGCAGTCGAACTATGTATCATGCAGCATGCTGTTAAGATAATGAATAAATAATAGCACTCACATATATGAGACAAAGGGCTCTGAATCTTTTGCTAGAAAAGCAATGTGGATTTTGTTAGGATTTAAATCCCAAATCCGACCTTTGTAAGCAGGTTCTCAGGAAAGATTGGAGGGTCACAGCTGGACCACTTAAATACCAACCTCCTTAGACATAACCTACTTACGCCGTGATGTAAGCGAAGAATAAATAGCACACACAGATTTATAGTGGTTCACCCTCAATGTGAGAGCTACGTCCACGTTGCTGCTGCAGATCTTATTAAAGAAGAAATATTACAAGTGTTTACAACACTCAACCTCACAACCCCAATCCCAATTACACTCAAGAATTTTTACCACAGAAAATTCTCTCAAAGACCTTCTCTTACTTAGGCCTTTCACTAAGAGTATTTCTCTTAGATTTTTTCTCTCTTGGGATGTGTATAGCAAATGATCTTAATGATATCTTACAAATGAACTATAAGCTACCTATTTATAGGAATGAATTTCCTATGATGAGGTAAGCGCTTACATCACGACTATTATGAGGTAAGCGCTTACATCACGACTATGTGAACAAAAGAATTGACTTGTTTGGCCAATTCCACACCTAACAAATCTCCCACTTGAAGACTAATTTTAATTTGTCTTCACACTTTGATCGATGCAGCAGCTCTTTCCTACTTTCATACTTCGTGCAGGCCAACTGAAGTTGAGCATAGCTTCAGTTTGTCTATCGTCACTGCCTTTGTCAGCATGTCTGCTGGATTCTGACTCCCTGCGATCTTCTCAAGCACCAGCGCTCCATCTTCCAAAGCTAATCTAATGAAATGGTACCGGAGTTGTATGTGCTTCGTTCGAGCATGGTAAACCGGGTTCTTTGCCAAATGAATGGCGCTTTGGCTATCACAATATAGCACACTTCCCTCGTGGTCCTGATCCAATTCCCATAGAAAAGATTGTAGCCACATCATTTCCTTTGTGGCCTCCGTCACAGCAACGTACTCAGCCTCACAACTAGAGAGAGCTACTATCTTTTGCAACTTGGAAACCCAAGAGATTGCAGTACCTCCGAAGGTGTAAACATACCCGGATGTGCTCTTTCTGCTATCAATATCACCACCGTTGTCAGCATCAACATACCCTTGCAATCCTGTTTTTGATTTTCGGAAATACAGAGCTGAACTCGAGCTGCCTTTCAGATATCTGAATATCCACTTCACAGCCTCCCAGTGTTGCTTTCCCGGATTGCTCATAAATCGGCTAACAACTCCCACTGCATGTGCAATGTCTGGCCTTGTACATATCATTGCATACATAAGACTACCGATTGCAGATGCATAAGGTATCTTGTCCATCTGCTTCTTCTCATCCTCGGTTGTCGGCGACTGATCCTTTGACAACCGAAAGTGTCCAGCCAAGGGAGTGCTGACTGGCTTGGCATCATGCATGTTAAACCTTTTGATAACTTTCCTCACATATTCTTCTTGTGAGAGTTTGATGCCCTCCTTGCTTCGGTCGATTCTCATCCCAAGGATTTGCTTTGCAGCTCCCAAATCCTTCATTGCAAACTCTTCCGATAACCCTTTTTTCAACCGATCAATCTCCTGTAGGTTTGCTCCTACGATTAGCATGTCGTCGACATAGAGTAGCAGTATCATGTACGAGTCTTCAAATTTTTTGAAGTAACAGCAGTGATCTGCCTCGCACCTTGAAAAATCAGCTTTCTTCATAAAGCTGTCAAACTTTAAATACCACTGTCTTGGAGCCTGTTTTAGTCCGTACAGACTCTTTTGAAGTTTGCACACCAGATTCTCCTTTCCTTTGATTTTGAATCCCTCCGGCTGTCGCATGTAGATTTCCTCGTCTAGATCACCGTGAAGAAATGCAGTTTTCACGTCCATCTGTTGCAGATGTAGATTTTCCTTTGCTACCAGCCCAAGAACAGTTCTGATAGTCACCATCTTGACTACGGGAGAGAAGATCTCCGTATAGTCAATGCCTTCTTTCTGTTGAAATCCCTTTGCAACCAGCCTTGCTTTATAACGCTTGCTTCCATTGGGTTCTTCCTTTATCCGATAAACCCATTTGTTTTGCAATGCCTTTTTATCCTTTGGCAACTCGGATAATTCCCATGTATGATTTGCCGATAGTGAATCCATTTCATGCTTCATTGCCAGCTCCCACTTAGTCGATTCATCGACTTGCATTGCTTCTTCATAACATTCCGGCTCCCCTCTATCAGTGAGTAGAATGTAGTTGAGGGATGGAGAGTACCTGTGAAGCGGCTTCCTGATCCTGGATGATCTACGCAGCTCTGTGATTGGCGTCTGTTCATTTGTTTCAGAATCAGCACTTTCATCAGCACCTTCTCGGATTGTTTGTTCCTCTGCCTCGGTTGTACCTGGCTGCGGCTCAGGTGCTGGAAAGTCCCTCAAATCGACTATTTCCGATTCCTTGTCCTGACATTCTGAATTCTTTTGCAGCTTGTCTTTGTACAGTACCTCTTCGTTAAAGACAACATTCCTGCTTCGGATGATCTTCCGATTTTGTTCATCCTAAAATCGGTACCCAAGCTCGGTGTCACCATAGCCAATAAAGTAACACTTCTTTGATTTTGGATCAAGCTTGCTTCTAGCCGTATCATCATAATGAACATATGATAAGCAACCGAACACTTTCAGAAATGAAAGATTTACCTTCTTGCCACTCCAGACTTCTTCTGGAATTCTGAAATCCAAGGGAACTGACGGTCCTCGGTTAATTAAGAAGGCCGCGGTATTGACTGCATCTGCCCAGAATGTCTTGGGCAGTCCAGAGTGTATTCTCATACTCCGAGCACGCTCGTTCAACGTTCGGTTCATTCTTTCGGCTACTCCATTCTGTTGCGGCGTTCCAGGAATAGTCTTCATCATCTTGATCCCATTATCGGCACAGTACCGTTTGAAATCACCATCAGTGTATTCTCCGCCGTTGTCGGACCTCAAACACTTCAACTTGAGGTTTGTTTCATTCTCGACCATGGCTTTCCATCTTTTGAATACACTAAACACATCGGATTTATTTTTCATAAAATAAACCCATACCTTCCTGGTTGAATCATCAATGAAGGTCACGTAGTAGTGTGATCCTCCAAGGGAGGGTACAGTGGTAGGTCCCCACACGTCTGTGTGCACCAATTCCAGCTTTTCGACCTTCAACTCTCTGCCTGCACTTGAGAAGCTTACTCGCTTTTGTTTTCCGAGAATGCAGCTCTCACACGTATGAAGGTCCACCGTCTTCAGCTCCGGAATTAAGCCATTTGTCACCAACAACTTCATCCCCTTCTGGCTGATATGCCCAAGCCGACAATGCCACAAATCTGTCTTCTTTGTGTTGTCAACCACAGCAACAATATCACGACAGCTATCCGTCATGTAGAGAGTGCCAATCTTCTTTCCTCGGCCAACTACCATAGCACCTTTCGCCACCTTCCAAGACCCATTACCAAAGTTGAGATCATATCCCTCATCATCAAGCTGACCTACTGAAATCAGGTTTCGCATCAGCTTTGGAACATGTCTAACTTTTGTAATCTTCCACGAGGATCCATTTGACATCTTCAAATTAATGTCTCCCGTGCCAACAACGTCTAGCGACTCTCCATCGGCTAAATAAACTTTGCCGAGATTCCCAGCCACGTAGTTTGTCATTATATCATGATGTGGGGTGGTATGAAAGGACGCTCCTGAGTCAAGCACCCAAGAGTCTATCGGGCTGTCAACCGATAGCAACAACGCATCGCCAATGTCTTCCGTAGCAGCGTTGATTCCAGCCCCCTTGTTGTCCTCCTTCTTTGGCGCCCTGCAGTTTTTCTTGAAGTGACCTGGTTTTTCACAGTTCCAACACTCAAATGTTCGTCCTGGTCTGGATTGACCCCTGCCATTTCTTGACTTCGATCTGCCCCTATTTCGGTTGTAGTTTCTGTCAAAATTTCTGCTTCTGTTTTCAACATTAAAAGCAGAACTCGTCGATGCCTCTCCAGAATCTGTCCTGCGCACCTCCTCAGCAAGGATACGATCCCTAACATCGTTGAACTTTAGTTTGTCACTACCGACAGAATTACTAACCGCTGCTCTCATTGGCTCCCAGCTATTTGGTAGGGATGCCAACAAAATTAGAGCTTGCACTTCATCATCGAAATCAATTTTTACCGATGACAATTGATTTACAATGGTATTGAATTCATTTACGTGTGCAGCAACATGAGCATTTTCCATCATCTTTAGATGAAATAGTTTCTTCATGAGAAATACCTTATTATTTGCCGAAGGTTTCTCATACATGTCAGACAATACCTTCATCATATCTGCGGTGGTCTTCTCCTTTGCCACGTTGTGAGCAACGTTCTTCGACAGCGTCAGCCGAATGACTCCCAGAACTTGTCTGTCGAGGAGATTCCAATCTGCTTGCTTCATCTCCTCTGGTTTCGGACTCAGAGGTTCATGAAGCTTTCTGCCATATAAATAATCTTCAATTTGCATTCTCCAGAACGCAAAGTCTGTACCATCGAATTTACCGATGCCGTGCGTCGTACCATCTTCGCCTCCCATCGTTTCTAAATCACAACACAACATGTTGCTTTGATACCAGTTGTTAGGATTTAAATCCCAAATCCGACCTTTGTAAGCAGGTTCTCAGGAAAGATTGGAGGGTCACAGCTGGACCACTTAAATACCAACCTCCTTAGACATAACCTACTTACGCCGTGATGTAAGCGAAGAATAAATAGCACACACAGATTTATAGTGGTTCACCCTCAATGTGAGAGCTACGTCCACGTTGCTGCTGCAGATCTTATTAAAGAAGAAATATTACAAGTGTTTACAACACTCAACCTCACAACCCCAATCCCAATTACACTCAAGAATTTTTACCACAGAAAATTCTCTCAAAGACCTTCTCTTACTTAGGCCTTTCACTAAGAGTATTTCTCTTAGATTTTTTCTCTCTTGGGATGTGTATAGCAAATGATCTTAATGATATCTTACAAATGAACCATAAGCTACCTATTTATAGGAATGAATTTCCTATGATGAGGTAAGCGCTTACATCGCGACTATTATGAGGTAAGCGCTTACATCACGACTATGTGAACAAAAGAATTGACTTGTTTGGCCAATTCCACACCTAACAGATTTTGGTGGTTGTTATTATTCAGTAGTTCTAACTCACTTAAGATTTAGATATGTGATAGTAGTTAGTAGGGAATGGGTTAAATGAAAATAGAAAAAAGATAATCGAGGAAAAATTTAGTGGATTAGTTATCATGATCAAATATTATTGGAAGAAGAGAGACAATGTATATGTGTAATGATTATGTCGGAAAACATAAATGAAGGGAACTGATAAACAAACGTAGATGAAGGGTTGGGCACATGAATGATACCTCATCAATTAGTTGAGAGTTGCTCTTTTGCTTGGCTCATCACGAACAGATGAGTTTTGCCCAGGAATGTTGTAAATTTTTCAGTTTTAGATGGACCTTCTATATTACTTTTAATTATCAAGGCAGTTATAATGATTACATAGGTATGATTTCACTGTACTGCCATTGATTTGCTAATAGTTGCTATTTCTAATTTGACATTAGACGGTTGATTGTGAAAGGATGGCAGAGAACTTTCTCCATGAAAGTAGCTAATTACTAAAGAAAAAATGCTTCAGTGTGTTCTCCATAAAAATTAGTTGGAGGCAAAGTACAGGTTTTAATTTTAACACTGCCGTAGTGCAATCCTAAGGTTAAATGGATCCCAAATATCGTATTATCGTTGAAAGGGAGCCTAATATTCTAATTATATGGAACATAGCATCTGATGAACCTGATATTTGAATGTCTACATTGTTGCTTTTATTCAATAAGGTAAGCGTCTAAATATGCTTTTCAAGTTATCCTAAAGGCATTTTATCTCAAGTAAGAGACTAACAACAACAAAATAACATGTTTCTTTATTCTGTTCTACTAATGACGACGCTTGAAAATACTGTAACATGTCCCTGTTCAAACGTTAAACTTCCACCTTTTAACTTTACCTAAAGCTCTATAATATTGATAACATTAACAATCGTATTTTCTTTTGTGATTGTGCACATAATTCTTATAGTTTTGATGTATCACGTGTGCAATTCTAATTTCTTTTGCCACCAAGAAGTACTTGTATGCTCATTTTAGATCAGATCCAAGAAAACTAAAATATATTGCTATGTAATTTACAAGTGCCAGAGGAAACAACCTATATCTCTTTTAGGATTAATTTTCTTCGATATCAGTCGCTCATATCGCGGGTACGTATACTAAAAATAGTATAGTAATAATCATTTAGAGTTGTATTATTATCTAAACAAATCAGTTTCTCTAACAAACGACATAGTCTTTTGATACGTAGATCAGTTTGTCAAGTTATTGTTGGGTTTTTGATATTGGTGAATGGGAAATGATGGGATGAAAAGTGAACGGAATATAAAAGGTCCCTTTTGCTTTGGGGAATGTAAAAGGTCCCTTGTGCTTTGGTTAAAGCATCTGTCCCACATAGAAAAAAGAGAGGAAAAGAGAGGTGTACATATTACATTACACCTTCTCTAGTTGCTAAAAGGGTTGAGGGGGAAAGGACCCCTCGCGCCGTCGTCGTCGCTCGCTCGGCTTTGGCTTGGACCAAAATTCTTTTAAATTTAAATTTAATTATTTCCAGATCCTGACCCGTTAGTGACCCGGATCCGCGTGTCTGACCCGCGACCCGTTTCTTCCCGGATTAATTTAAATTTCCTTCCGTTTTAAAAAAAAAAAAAAAAAAACGTACATTTTCTGAAAGGTTGCAAACCTTTCTGAAAAGGTGCAAACCTTTTCCCAACTAATGCGTTAATGGCTATAAATTCCAGTTAATATTCAGATCATGTGACTCATCTAACACCACAAGTTTAAAAGTCTTTCCTATTTTCTTAAACTCCGTGCCCAGTCAAATGAACTCACATAAATTGAAACGAAAGAAGTATATAAATAACTTATCTCCTTACCAGCTACCAAACATGATATACTTTATGCTTAATTTAATGCATGAATAAATTAACTTTGCCAAAACGACCCCCAATTGTCACAGTCTGTCGAATTACTATTATTTTCTTTAATTAAGTAAATAATATACAATATTCTATCTCAAATAAGGTCTTAAAGATAAGGACTAAAATTCGCAAACGCCGAAACAACAAAAGAGATTACCCAGCATAAATCCCACGCTCTAAACAAGCGCGTTTGTGTCACATCCCATACTCGTTTATAAACTTGAAAAAAACCTCTTACACTCATCGTAGTAATTTTCACAATCAAATATACACTATATAGAAGAGCCGGTTGGGGCTCATGTTTTCGTCGTCCGTTCCACTTTAATTAAAAAAAAATTGTGGGCCCCATCTCTTCTATATAGTGTAAAACTAATATTAAAAAAAAAAATTGTGGGCCTCATAATTTTAATTTTCCTACACAAAAAAAAATTGTGGGCCTCATATATATTAAACAACAATTAATATTAAAAAATAGTGCAAATTAATAATGTAAAAAAAAAGTGCACCCCATATTAAAAAATCAAACAATATTCATGTAATTTCCAAAGTATCTCATTAAGTCAATAATGTTGGATTCATCGCCACGTGCGTATTCGTAGCAAACACTAATATAATAAATTTTTAAATACGGAGCACAAACTACAATGTTATATTAATCGTGTTTTGAACAGAGTATCCCATATTGACAAAATCAAGCAATATATATATATATATATATATATATATATATATATATATATAAAAGTGAATCCCATATTAAAAAAACAAACAATGGAAAAAAAATGAAAAAAAATTGTGGGCCCCAACAACAACTAATATTAAAAAAAATATTGGGCACCATATTAAAAACCAACCAGTATTAAAAATAAAATAAAATAAAAAGTGGAACCCACCACATCCAAACTCACGGGAAAAAAAAACCTGAATCCCATATTAACAAAATCAAGCAATATTAAAAAAAAAAAAAAAAGGTGAATCCCATATTAAAAAAAACAATGTTAAAAATTGTGGGCCCCATATATATTAAACAACAACTAATATTAAAAAAATATATTGGGCACCATATTAAACACCAACCAGTATTAAAAAAAAAAAAAAAAAGAAAAAAAAGTGGAACCCACCACATCCAAACTCACGGGAAAAAAAAGTGGAATAAAATTTAATTATTTTTCCATTTTTTCCTTACTCTAATAAATGTGAAAAGAGATTAATGTCATAAAAAAAATATTAAATGGAGATCAAATAATTAATAAGGTAAATTAGTGAAATTATAATTCCAATTGACGTTTCCTTAAAAAACCATGTAAAAAACAACATGACAAGTAAAATGAGTTAAATAAATATTTATTAAAAATTAAAAATTAGAAGTTCTTCATGGCCCCATATTAAACATCAACCAGTATTAAAAAAAAATTGTGGGCTCCATATTAAACACCAACCAGTATTTTTTTTTAAAAAGAGAAGAAAAAAAGTGGAACCCACCACGTCCAAACTCACGGGAAAAAAAAAGTGAACCCCATATTAACAAAATCAAGCAATATTAAAAAAAAAAAGTGAATCCCATATTCAAAAAACAAACAATGTTAAAAAAAAAGTGTTTAGAAAATCAAACAATTAAATCAATAATGATGGATTCATTGCCACATGCGTATCAACCCATTAGTGGTAGCAAATGAAATTATTGTACAGCAACATACTTAAAATACTTATATATTAAAATAAGATAGAATTTAATTACTTTTTCATTTTTTCCTTACTCTAATAAATGAGAAAAGAAAAAATAAGATATAATTTAATTACTTTTTCATTTTTCCTTACTCTAATAAATGAGATTAATTTCATAAAAGAAAAAATAATATTAAATGGAGATCAAATAATTAATAAGGTAAATTAGTGAAATTCTAATTCTAATTGACGTTTCCTTAAAAAAACGGTGTAAAAAACAACATGACAAGTAAAATGAGTTAAACAAAAAATATTTACTAAAAATTAAAAAATAGAATTTCTTCATTTAAATAGAAAAGCAAATTTCTACTTTGTTTCATTTTAAACATGTAAAATTAATATAATAATTTGAATTAAAATTATCCAAATCAAAATTTGATAAAAAAATTATATGTATTATTTTACTATTACTGCTATATAGAAGAGCCGGTTTATAGAGACAAGATCGTCGTCCGTGTTCGGTCCTACTTTTTTATTTAAGGGCAAAAAAATCCTTTGTGGTCCCACCCACTTTTTTATTTAAGGGCAAAAAAATGACGTTTTATACTTTATATTACCAACTCTTCTAAAAAGTAGATAGAAATACTTTATTATACTTCTATTTTTTTACAAGTAAAATGAGCTAAACCGAGAATATTTACCAAAATTTAAAAAATAGCATTTTTTCGTTTAAATAGAAAATCAATTTCTACTTTGTTTCGTTTTAAACATGTAAAATTAATTTAATAATTTGAATTAGAATTATCCAAATCAAAATTTGATAAAAAATAATAAGTATTTTACACCTTTAAATTAATCGAATTAAAATTGAAAGTATCAACTGATGCTTAAATATTGCTATTATTTTATCTCGAAGAGAGGAAAATAATTTTCTTTTAAACAAATCTTCTCTTTTAAAAAGTATGAATAAATTTTCATAGCAAA
Source organism: Lycium barbarum (assembly GCF_019175385.1). Classification (NCBI taxonomy): domain Eukaryota; kingdom Viridiplantae; phylum Streptophyta; class Magnoliopsida; order Solanales; family Solanaceae; genus Lycium; species Lycium barbarum. The sequence continues at coordinate 127,826,760 of NC_083338.1, read as the reverse complement.
CTCGAATATAATAAGTTTTAGATACGGAGCACAAACTACAATGTTATATTAATCGTATTTTAAACATAGTATATATATATATATTATCACTATTTAAAGACAACTACATATACATAGATACACTATAATCCGAAGTATTGGGCGCACGGGCACAAGCCATCTAGTAAATCCTAAAAATGCCGGTGATGGTGACGTCAACAAACTATTCGCATCCACAGTTCCCAATTACGACGTCGTTTAGTTCACGTACTTTGCATAGCAAGTCAGTTAATCGGAGGGCCACGATAATGAGGATAAAGTGCAGACGCGTATCCACCGTTTGATTGATGAACAAGGGATATTGATTTACGTCAAAAACTATTTCTTGGTTGCTGCTCGGAAAAAAAAATATAGTTAATGTTTGGTATAGCTGTTTTGTATAAAATTCAGCACACCAAGTAGGACATTTGATTATCATTTTTATTATTTCACATAATTAGTGAAATAGGTATAAGTTATGCGTAAATTTTTATATTATTTTATGCAGGATAGAAGATGAAATAATTAAATTCTGCATAACTAATCCGTCTATAACTAATCACCTTGATCGCGTTAGTACCTTTTAACATATCATTCATCACTTTAATTTCCCAGAGAAACAATGACCAGTTGTAGATAATTCATGTAATTCATGCTTTGAAGAGATTATATCCTTAGAAGATATATAGAAAGAGTTAGCAGATATCCATTGGATTAGTTTACTCCACACAAACTAGTCTTAACATCATTAATATGAACTGAGTTGAAAATGTTTCGTTCCAAATATTTTAGAAATTTGAGGTCAAATTTTACTGAATTTGACTCTTGGAAAGCAATACTCCCTCTGTCCCACTTTATGTGATACAGTTCGGATTTCGAGAGTCAAATAAGAAAATTTTTTATCACGATTTATTCGTATGCCCTTTAAATAGTTTAATCTGTTAATTGTTGTGACTTGTAGTATTTTTTATGTAGTTTCTAAATATGTAAATTATTTTTTCAGAAAACATAAAGATTTGACGTCCAAATTTACAGTCAAAGTAAAGAAGTTTGACTCTCAAAATGCAAACTGTATAACATAAATTGGGACAGAGGGAGTATATAAAAGCATTTAGGGACGGGGAATACCATTTTTCGGTGATTTTTCCTGTGTACTATTTGGAGCTTGTTCTGAACGTTAGTATCTTATCCTTCTTTTAGTTTATTGGAGTAATGTGAGACTTAATTATCTTAAGATTTGGAAATGTTGGGAAATTAATTGATGAATTTGAGCTCATGTTTTCATATTGTAGACCGCCTGAAATGGCAGAAACAGCACGTTCAGTTTGTGCTGCTGCTCCATTGATTCCAATCATTGCTGATGCAGGTCTATCCTGTTTAATTCCCTTTTCAAAAGTTAAAATATTTCCCCGTTTTTGAGCTTGTTATTTCTTGACAAGTATTTAATGTAGTTTCACTTAAGTTGCCGATAGAGAAATTGCACTTGGGGCTGTGAAAATGATATTTTGTACCGGGAACAGGCAAGCAATCTTGGGCATGATTTAGTGTATCATCTATTTAACTTTGCTTGATAAATGTTGGATACAATTACATAAAATTCAGGTCATTTGAGCATTTAATCAAAGGTGAATAAAAATGTTCTGGAAATGCAGTTTCAACAAGTTAAGTTGGCCAAATGAGGCTAAGACAACACAAGAATACAATTGTGAATTAACTCAAAAGCCATATAAGTAATACATCATCATCCATAAACAACAACATACCCAGTGTATTCCCACAAGTGGGGTCCGGGGAAATACATTATCCATCTTCAACTTAAATTTCACGATTCAGTAACATGACTTGAGAAAATGATTTATCAAACTAGCCTTGTTTGCAGACTTAATATATAGTCATAACTCATTAGATTTGTATTGTTGAGGCTTTTATTAAAGTTTATCATAGGATACATAGGGCTGCTTCAAAGAACTGACCGAGGGTGCAATTAAGAACAAAAGAGTTGCAAAAGCTACTATTGATTTACCATTTATTCTCAATACTCCATGTGAAACGATCAAAGCAATATTTAGTGTACTTTGCGTACTAAATTGTTAAACTAATTACTGCTCTAGAATAGATTAATTTGGCCAGTTTTTGAGTAGCTGTTATATTTGTAGAACTTTTAAACAATATGCCCAGTCCTAACTGCGTCTTTCATATGGTCTTTATTGATAACATTCCTCTTTCTCCCTTGAACTCAATGGCATGAGTTATTTCAGGGAACTCAACCAAATCAATGCTGCATGTACCAATTTCTCATACTTTTGGAAATCCTTATTTTATTCACTATTTTCTACTGGTGGATCTCTGTTGTCTATGATTCTTCTTATCTAGATTCACTGAACCCTTCAATTAGTTTCATCCTGGATTGGTTTATTCCATAACTACCTCTGTTTGTTTGTTCATGCACTGTATTGGGGATCTTTTATCATTTGGATAACGGATTTATGTTGCAGACAGTGAATAAGCCCTGTCTAAGTGAAAACTGGAATTGAAAAGACAAAACAAGACTCTAGAATTTTGAAAATGGAAAAAGTTTCGCAGAGGAACTACAACCCAAATGTCTCATATATATTATTTGTTGGGTTTTTGATATTGGTGAATGGGAAATGATGGGATGAAAAGTGAAGGAAATATAAAAGGTTCTTTCTGTTTTGGTTAAAGCATATGTCCCACATAAGAAAAAGAGAGGAAAAGAGAGGTGTACATATTACATTACACCTTCTCTAGTTGCTAAAAGGGTTGAGGGGGAAAGGACCCCTCGCGCCGTCGTCGCTCGCTCGGCTTCGGATTTGGATTTGGTCAAATGATCTGATTGATAATCTTTTTGGACCAAAATTCTTTTAAATTTTAATTTAATTATTAATTAATTATTTCCAGATCCTGGCCCGTTAGTGACCCGGATCCATTTAAATTTCCCTCCGTTTTTTTTTTTTTAAAAAAAAACGTACATTTTCTGAAAGGTTGCAAACCTTTCTGAAAAGGTGCAAACCTTTTCCCAACGAGTGCGTTAATGGCTATAAATTCCAGTTAATATTCAGATTATGACTGACGAATTTTCTGAAACCCTCTATTCTTCTACTCTTCTTAAAAGTTTTCTTTTTTGTGTGATATACTGCCATTGAGTTGTTCGCCGCTACCAGAATTTGGAGTACTACTATTTTGGTAAGATAATCGTTCTATCCTGGAAGGGGATATTCCATCAACCTCGAGTACTGTGAGGGGAATAATTTCCTTAAGGACACACTTTGAACTAAGTGGGCTCGATTATATTCTGAAAATATTTTTTTTTTCCAACACTGTTTCTGTTCGTTTTCCAGTTTCTGTAATTTACCAGTTTTTTAAAGTTTTTACAGAACAGATTGTGTAATCTGGTTTTACTAAGTGTTGTATACATTCTGAAACTTTATTTAACCTTATACAGATTAATGTGACAACAGTTATGACGGTCGTCTTTGTATCCTTTGCTTTGTTTTTTTTTCTTCTTTTGTTTGAAAATTTGTTGTATGAATGCTACTCTTTTAAGAAGTCATGTTCAGTTTTTCAAGTTGCAATAGTCATCAAGATTTTCTAAGCTATATGGGATGAAATTTGTAGATCTTTTTTTCATTTTGCAAATTTAACACGAGGGGCAGAATTAGATTTTACTTTCCCCTAGAATGTTCAATGACTTTAACCTTTTGGCATGGAGCTTAGAACCATAATGTGGTAAAGAAATACACATAAAAAATTAGGATCTCTTTGACATTTTACAACTGATATGCAGATAGTAAGGTGGTCTTTTTCTTATTGTTTCTGCTACGTGCTGCCACTTAAGGTGACTGAGCAACTGGATTCATGTTGTTATTTTTTTCAAACGTTAAAGGGTCAGAGCTAAACGTTAAAGTTTTCAAACATGAATTATTAGTGGTGTTGGTAGAGAAGTAAATAGAAAATTAAACAATATAAATAAAAGGGTGATATCTTACCAAAAAAAGGACCTTTATGCCTAAATGCACACTCTGTTTTGTTAATTATATACAGGAGAGCCTATTTATAGTTGGAGTCATTTATATTGCTATAACAAGGTGGTATGTAGTGCTTCCAGACACTAAATTTTAATAATTGAAATTCTTGATGAAGTGTGGTAATGAACAGAAACTCAATTTGTATTGCAAGACTTTTGCTTTGAGTTTAGTCTCTCAAATCCTATAATTTAGTCATTGTTATAAGGGGTTGCTTTATTGTATTGTTCCTGCGATGCTGCCTATGGTTAATATGACAGTAACTTAGACAAATAAACCATTGACTTTGTTATAGCTCCTGCTTTTTAATACAGAAAAAACAAAAGGAAAAAGCAGAACACTAGGTGCTAAAAAAAATGAACAAGATGTTTCTGGCAGTTCATATATGTATTTGGTGTGGATTATCAGAACTTTCTAAAAAAGGAAGTTCGATTGCAATTCATGCTTGCTTTTAAGGCTAAAGCTCCGTTTCATAGCAAGATGAAGCTTGCAAATGGAGACGATTATTGGTGTGATCCAGATATTGTAGAGAAAAATAGGCCAATTAGTATGGAGACATTTGTGAATTTGATGGCTAATAGTGATTGTAGATGGCTACAAATTGTGCTAATTGTGTGTACTTTTATACACCAACTCTGTATCAATGGGCACGAATTGGGTAGAGTAATACTGTGCAGCTAATAGTGTAATCAGGGGAAGAAACGGGGAAGAGAGCATATGATGGACTGGTACCTGGTGTTAGAATTGAGATATTCTATAGCTCGGATCTTTAGCATTAATTCTCTAATTGGCACACAATAGGCATATTGTAAAGGTCAACCAAGTTAACTGTACATCATCCTAGGCAGTGTTCACTGACTTAGTTATTGTGTCAGTTTAAATTTCAGGGACTTGGTAGAATTTTATATTATTGTGTCTACCTGCATGTTGTGAAGCTAGACACAAATTGCAAGGACTTTAAATTTTCTTCACTTATGAACCAGTGCAAACCTCACAAAAAAGATCAATTTTCTTAATTTTTTTAATTCCAACAGTTTTCATGTTTTTGACTTTTTAAATAGATACTGCCATGGAACTATTCCTTTTAAATCAAGGAATTTAGCAGAGTTGAACATATCCTTTTTTCCAGCGACGAGTTCTGTGTTTCACTTCATCAGTGTTTCGAATTCCGATCTGTGATGCCGTTCGTAAGCATCTTTTGCATTCCTTGGTTAATTTACTGTTTACACTTCAATTATCAATTTTATTCGATTTAAAGTAGTTGTAACTGTTGTACTGGTATTTTAGGTTGGACAATTATGTTTCGACATATCAAAGTGCTACAACAATGATCAGTTTCAAATGTGTTTATTAGCAAATTCGTTGATTTCGTCAGTATGTTGAAAGTTTGAAATGGTTCCTTTTGCTTTTTTCTTTCCTCAATGTCTTCAATATGTTCAGTTGTTCGTTGCGTATTCTGTTGTGCAACTTGGATCTGTTTAAGTCTCTTTTGTCTAATGGTAGTTGCTTGATTATTCGGGATTTCTGTTAGTCTAGCATTGTTTTTGGACATTCCATCTGATTTTCAACTTATTTTCTTTTGAGTAGCTTTTACTGGTGTAAAATTATAATGAAAATTATAGTTCAACATTTCTGTTTTGATTAAACTAAAACGTGTTAGTCTAGCATAGCTATGTTATGGCCTTTTGTATTGTGGCAGTTTAAATATGCTATAACAAGATAATGAGCTTTTAGGGATTTATCAAATAGTTTGTCTTACAACTTGGAATGCAGTAATTTTTGTAGCAATTGAGAAAGTTAAAAGAAGATATTTACATATAAATGACCTTATTTGCAGGAACAAATAATAAAAATTGTAGCGACAATACACTTTAGCTTTAGAAACGTACTTTCCGTTTATTCTATCTTCAATAAGACCTCTAATGCTCACTATAGGAGTGTTTCAACAATGTGAAAAAAAATAAGGTACACCTTTTGTCTAATAGAAGAATCTATTAACATCCTAAAGAACTATACGAAAGCAATAGTGGAGTCTCAGTGGTTAAGACATCAACAAAAGATGGAAAAGAGGGGCGGTCATAGCAGTAACCTTTTTATAAGATCAGTTCTCAGATCTTGACACGTTTGAACTGAAATGGTTTCTTCATGTATGCAACATCTTGGTACCATCACATTGGATCCCAACTTAAAGGAGCGATGGTCCTCAGTGGAAGAGATGAGAAAGTGCACAAAGAATTTTTTAGAATCTAATTGCCTCACATCTGGGAGATATGGCCAAGGTTTACCATTTCTATCTGTCTTTTCTTTCATGCTCTGTAGTTTAGCAGAGATTTGGTAATTATAGTCATCATCATAGACTCTTGACTCTTTTCAAGTTGCAGGGAAAGTCATAGACTCTTGACTGATCTAACCTTTTCTCCATTTATCATATTCCCTAAGTTGTTTAGACTCCTAAATTAGGACATTTGGACATAAAACACTTGCATCTATTGTACAGCAATGTGTAGGTGACTAGGGAAATTTTCAATGGCAATCTTTTGTTGACATGACATTAAACATCTTGCACATGAGATCACAAATTTCTTCTACAAATTTGACGTATTTCAAAATAAAGTGTGTCGTTGGTATATTCTTAAGATGAATCTTTTTCATTATTGTATTTATCCTTTTTTGATGTGCAACTGTTTAGTTTTCTTCTTAAATTAATAATGAGAGTACTAAGCTTTGTGCTTTTCATTTGTTACAATGTCGTTTTTCCCATTTAATTATCAAATTTATCCTTTCCTATATTCTTCCTCCTCAATTTTTCACCTTACCGTTTTCGAAACTCTTTTTACAGATTAGAAAGAAGTTCATTTTCCAATTATCTTCTCAAACTTTTACTTGGTTTCAATATTTGTTCATTGTATGTTCAAGGTCTTCAAGTCAGTAGCATTTCATATTCTGGTTGTTTGAGTTGATTACAATTTTTAATTGTAAGTGCAAACACAATTATATTTCTTTAGTTATAACTTTCACCAGTTGGATTGAAGTATTTAATGAAACTTCTGAACTTTGATGTTTGTATAGCGTCTTATTGGTTCCAAATTTTTTATTATTGTGTTCGACTTTGGAGTTAAAATTCACATGATTTTACCATATGCTTATGTCTTTGTATTTCTAGGCTTCACAGACTGAAGCATTACTCATTTTCACTGATTGGATTATTCATTGTCAATTGAATGAAATACATGTGCTATTTTTTCTTGGACCCGTGCCCATATTTGATGCTTGGTTTTATTAGAGTATCTTGAATACAAAAGGGTATCATTAAGAAGTTTGCTACTTTTGGATAATGTTCCCACTACTTTCAATTTCTCGAATGCTACAATTCCAAAACTAATTACATTATTGGATACTTAATATTTGTCTACTTATCATGATTTCATCTCTTTTGCTCTAACAATTGTGAGAATTAAAGTGGCAGGAACGTAAGAATTTAACTCCTTCAGATCCATGATGCATGTCTTCTTCCACAATTTCCAGTTTAAATTTAATCTGAATCTCGAAGTTCCTTCTCATATTGCACAGCGAGGTATTCTAAAATCAATGGAGCAATCAAAGAAGAAGACTAAGCAGTTGCAGTGGAAAGATGGGAGTCAGTGCTTGTGTGCGTGATGATTAATTGTTCTTTTCTTAGTTTAGTTTCTTCAACATCCTATTGTTTTTACTGCCCGTCGGTAGGAGAGGAGAAAAGAGCGATGTTAGCACTCTAGAGATGATGCCTTGATCAGTGCCCTCTCTTTTACGTTAGACATCCTTTTCTTCTGTGACTTTACAGGAACAAACTTACAGGAGAAAATAAATTTATTGTTATTTTCCATTACTTGGTTATCATGCATGAGGATCTTTGCCAATTCCATTCTGACTATGTTATGTAAGCTTTGCTGGGGTTACATATTTTCTTTCTAATTTGAACTTTTAAGATGCATAATTCTAACAAACCCACGTGCTGGCACTTGGTATGTTTGCTATCGTATTTTGGCTGCTGGTCTTAATTTCTTTCAACATGGCCTTCGTGACCAACTTGAAGAACTTGGTTTTCTCAAATTTCTTTCAAAAATATCTTTAACTTAGAGAATTAAGTAAAAAAAAGGTAATTACCACGATGCTTTTGCTTTCTCACATTATGTGCACTATCAACAATGTGCTACACCAATTTTAAAACCATGAGTTTCGTATAATATGATCTTCATAATGGATGTGTTGGGATTGAAAGAAGAATTTTTTTAAAACATCATGCACCAAGTTTCTTCATTTCTTTTTCTTTATTATTATTCAAAAAAGGTTTTAAAACTATAATAATCGTGAAATATTTCGGGAAAAATAAGCCGTAGAATTCATATCGATTTGTGTTTTCTTATTGGTAAATATCATATAGTAAATATTCTGATAGGTTAGTGTTAGGGCGAAGCTAGGTTGGGCTGATGAGTTCATCCGAATCCTCTTCGGCAAAAAATTATATTGGAATACACAAGGTTTAAAATTATTTTTTATATATATAGTAGATGTTGAATCCTTCTCTTTTTCATTGTGTTTACTTCTTTATATTTGTGAACCCCCATAGTAAAAATCTTGACTTTGCCACTGACTTATTGTTATGGAAAAAAATTGAATAGTGTTCTCTCTAAAATTATCCCAATATTAAAAGGAGAATAGTGAGTAAAAATATTAAGTCAAGCGACGAGCTAATACTAAAAGGCGATGTAATAATTTTTGATAATATCAATAGGCAATATAGTAAAATTAAGTGAGATTAGTTTTTGAATTGTAATTAAAAGATAAAGTTTTTAAAAACTATTTGCTTGGAAATTTGAATTGAATGATTATATTGAATTTGAATTAAAAGATAAAGTTATGTTCTCATGTCTTAACAAATCAAACAAATAAATATAGAGGTCAATTAATTAGCAATTATTTTTTAATATCATAATATTTTTTAAATATGACAATGGGATATGATAAAAATATTTTTTTTCCATATAGAACGTCTAGAGTAATCGCAATCGTGGTATAATATTAAATGTAATTTAAATTTTCAATATTAATTATTCACAAAATTATTGATTTTAAATATCTCAATGCAATATGCCAAAAATTATTATATCAAATAAATAAGTTAATAATTTTTTATAATTATTTCCTTTTATACTGACCGCGCAACGCGCGAGTCCGAAAACTAGTACAAATAATAGAGGCAGAAATAACTCAAGAGGGAGAAAAAAAAAGAGGAGTATTCTTTTTTTCCTCCAGAAAGAAGAGGAGTTGACCGAAGCGTCAAATGCGAGACAAACAGACGGCAGTTATACGTGAAACTAAAAGGACTTAAGACGAGCAAAACAGAAAGCAACTGAAAAAGATAAAAACAAGATAAGGACCCGTTTGGTTTTCACCTTTTTCTGATTTTTTTTTTACTTTATTTGAAAATCAGTGTTTGATGATGAGAATTCCAAAGACAACTTCAAGTTGATATTTGAAATTTGGAAAACGCCTAAAATACTATTTTTTTTCACTTTCAACACATTCAAATAATTAAATATACTTTGCAAAAACTATAACCAAACATAACACTCCAACTTCAAATATTTGATTTTTTGTGGCCAAACGCTTGCTAAAATAAGGTGTTTGGGTTGACTTATTTTAGGTGTTTTTTTATTTTTCACCCTGTGTCCGCTATCACTATTGAAGTCTGATTATATTCGGATTCACACTGCAGCTCCCTTAGGGGAAGCCCTCCCTACAAAATTTTAAGTGCTTATTGACTTTTAAGTCCACATTTACCTTTTATAGTGTTTGGAAAAGATAAAAACTGTTTTTAAACACTTATTTTTAGGCCAAAAAGTATAAAAATAAGCCAAAAGCCACAAAAATTACTCCCTCCGGATAAAAAAGTGTCCACTTAACCTTTTTTTTGGATAAAAAAGAGTGTCTACTTATCAAATCAAGAAAGAATTAATCTTATTTTTTTATATTTATCTCTATTAAATGCTATGTGATTAAATTTAATACCTATTTAATTAGAAGTAATTTAGTCAAATTACTTATTTTTATCAATTATTTGAAAGTTAGTATTTTCTTATCTATTATTTAAAAGTTACAGTAATATTTTTTTAAAGGGTGTGTAAATGGCTAAATAAACCCTCTTTTTTTAATCTGGTGTAAGCAGTAGGTTATTCCGACTTATAATTTTTAGCTGTTAGCTTAGTCAATCCAAACACCCTCTAAAATCCAATTCCGAAAAGGTTCACTTAGAATTCGTTTACCGTAATTTTCCGGTACTTTAGGGTTTCGAATCAGTGTTAATTTCCCTCTCTTTTCCATGTCTAAATCTCAGACATCGGAGCCCTAATTTCGATTACAATCTCCAAAATGGAAGGTGCCGGAGGAGAACCGGCGGTAGGGAGGACTACGACGTCGACGTCGTATGAGGCGGCGGCCGGACGGCGGAGGTTCACGGTGGAGCTCCGGCCAGGAGAAACAACAATTGTGTCGTGGAAGAAACTTCTCAAGGACGCTACTAATAAGTCAAATAATATTACTAATGGTCCGAAGATTGCTGCTGCTAGTATTCAATCTTCCTTACCTCATCCTTCTTCTCTCGAGACGAAATTAGCTCCGGTAATTGGTTGTCATTTCAGTTTATTTAATCTCAATTGAGTTAGTTGCTGGTTTTTGTTTATCTGGAATATGAGTTAAATTCACTTGAAGGCATACTGTAAAATACTACCAAATGAGTATCATTATTTCAGTATAAACAAAACAAACAACATAGCAAGTGTAATCCCACAAGTGTGATCTCGAGAAGTTAGTGTGTACGCAGATCTTACCTCCGATAGATCCTCGGCTCGAGTAAAAGCATATTAAAGCAGTACGGAAAAGAAATAACAGAAGTAAAGAATCCACGGAAAAATTCTAAAGATAGCATGACAAAGCATTCTTATAAAGAACAGTAACTACCACAAAATACTATTATCGAATTACAAGGAACAATAGACAATAATAGAAAGTTGAAGCAATAAATGCTGTAGTATTTGAGCTGCATAAATATCATCAGCTCATGATTGCATTTACTTGAGTGAGTTGTATATTTTGCAATTGCGCACTTCTAATACTGTTGGTTAGGTTTCTTGATTTGTAACTGGTGGGCGGAGGGAATGATTGGTTTAGCGTCCGAATATAACCAAGATGAAATTACTCTCTGTAACCTATTCCTTTGTTTTGTATGGGAAATTTAAGATTACATTGTGAAATTCTTAATTGGAACTTGGAGGTGGTACTAGAGTGGCCCTGCTCACCTGTCTCAGTAGTTCCTGTTCTTGGATTCGCGTGCGAAAACCAAAACTATAGTGCGTCTGGGATATGAAGGTGGTTTCTTTTGTGGAGCTATACTCCACAGTGTAATGTAATGGGGATAAATATAAAAGTCAGAGATGAAGTGCATGATTAGAGGAACTATTATTGGCATTATCTTCATGTTATTTATTTAATAAAGTATTGGCATTATTCTTCGTTATAATGACTAAAATAATTTATAGTATTTTGGAATAGTAAAAGAATCTGGGATCTTAGAAGCTGGTTGGATTGCTCCATCATGTTGTTCTGGGAGTGATCTGAATGTAAAGAGTTGGGAAGATATTGTCAGTGTGACATGCTGTGTTCTTATGGTCTCTTTTAGTGGTTTCTCTATGTAATCCAGAAGAATTATCAAGCTGCAGAGCTTAATATTGTCCTTCAGTTGACAAGTCTCTGTGATAAATTTGGTATATTCTCAAAAAAAATATGTAGCAGGGAAGAGGCAAACCCTGACTATTCCTTTCAAAGGTTACAATAATTGCCTTCTTTGGTACCGCTTACTTCTAACCTAATATTTAAATATTTATAGTGTTCGCATTTGTACTAAATTTGTAGTTCAAGCCTATTAGAAATTTGAATTTAGTTGATCTGATTTATAAGTCATGCTTAAATTTATTATAGAAAATTAGAAATTTGGGCTTAGAACTATATTTGACTCAATGGATGGGGATTGTTATGTAACACAAACTATTATACTAAAAGAATTATTATGGGTGACTTTCCAGTGTCTTTCTGTGAATCCGGCACTATTTGTGTATATTGGCGGCTACTGGCTAGTGGTCTTTGCTTAAGTCTTTCAAAGATTTCTATACCACTTATTTCATCAAAAAAAAAAGTCTTTCAAAGATTTCTACTGTTTTCCTGTGAACTGTGTGCTGTAGTATATAGGGCGTTTGGTGATCTCTATAATTAGAATTATTCATTTCTGAAATCTTTTTCTTGTTAATGATAAGTGTTTCAAAGATCTTGTCTAAGGAAGAACAAACTAAAGGGGGAATAGTGAAATTTGCAAGGATTGCTTTGGTCAGAATTGATGTCGCAACTCTATTGATACCACTTCACTGCCCAAGAATGATACTCATGCATATGCTGCCATGCTTGTAATGAATTATTGTACGTGATTTTATAGAGCACTAGTTTGCTCATTTTGGGAACATTCTTTGATAAATTCTATGCTTATTATCAATGCCCATTTAGGGACAACCTGCTGATAAGGAAGTCAAGGATGCACCTCCTGGAAATCGTTTAAATGCTGTGATAGAAAAGATTGAGAGCCTATATGTGGTATGCATTTTGTTGTTTACTCGTTTTATGAGACTTGTCAGTGGTATATACATATTATGTTTACTTATTTAAAAAAATGAGACTTGTTAGTGATACACACACACACACACACACACACACACACACACATATATATATATATATATGTATGTACACACACATACACACAGATATATATACTTATTTTGCACTTGATCTGCTAATTAACTGTTATGCCTTTTAGGGCAAACACAGTGATGATGAGGAAGATCTTAATGATTTCCCAGATGACGATGAATACGACACTGAAGATTCTTTCATAGATGATACTGAGCTGGTTGGTCACATCAAGTTCCTTAACCTTATCTACCTTATACCAGTATCTATTACTTTCTGTCGTATCCGGATGATTTTATAAGCCAAGCCAGTTTTTGCATCTTTGTGCAGTATGTTGAAGTCAAAGTACTTAGTACATTGTTTCTTGTTATGCAGGATGAATATTTTCAGGTTGATAACTCAGCGATAAAGCATGATGGTTTCTTTGTCAACCGTGGAAAGTTGGAGCGCGTGTGAGTTTCTTTCTTGAGATTTTACATAGCATGACATGTCTAAAAACCACTATATATAATTTAACCAATTATTTGCCTTTCCCCCGGTATCCAAATTTAGTTTTTATATCCATTTTAAAGTTGTTAATAACATAATATGCCGCTTAACAATTCCCTTAAATTACTCGGCAATCCCACATTTCAAGTGATTGGGATAATTAGACCCACATGTACTTTAAGTTTTACCGTAAGAAACAATTAGTTCTCTCTCTCCCTCAATTCAATACGCCCCCAAATCTGGTAGTCCTTGCTAAACATTGATGGGTTCCTCTTTGCGTGATATTCAGTGTTCTCTTTGTCTTTTTCTTCTTCATCTTGGGTTTAATCCGACTCTTCTATTCTTCTTTGTTTCTTGATTGCTTCTTTCTTATTTTTCTTCTCCCGTGTGCGACTCTTCTTCTTTGTCACTTTCACTTTTGGCATTCTTTTTTTAGTCCTCTCTTATTCCGTCAAAATAATTTTCTTCCTCTTTTTTTCTTTGGTCTATCTATTTCTTTTCATATTTTCAGATCTTTTTTCATTAGATTTAGTGATGTTTAATTAGGATTGTTGGGAGATTGCCGGAAGGGAAAGGAAGATCATTTTTTTTTTTTTTGAAAGAAGGTAAGCAGCTTGTATATTGCAAAGGAGAATCTGCATAGCACCAAGCTGGTCCTAATAGGATAAAACCTATCAGCTTCCAGGGCCACCTGATAGGGCCAATTCCACACTGTTAAGGGCGTTGTAACATGCCTTAACAGTGAAGTTCCCATCTTGTTCTCCATTCTATGTAATGCAGCCTCAACTTTATCATTGACAGATACTATCTCCAGATCTTTCAGTAGAAGTGTAATTCTGGGAATCTCCCAATCAAAGCAGTTCTTTTATAAAAGATATGCACCAAGAGTTACTAGTCCAGCACTGTGAGGCACGAAACCTGCAGTATTTGTAAAAGAATAGAGATCCTGGTAGTCTGGTACTTGGTCATTAGTGGAGAAATCCCCAACCATGTATCTTGTCAACACCTGATAGGGCCAATTCCACACTGTTAAGGGCGTTGTAACATGCCTTAACAGTGAAGTTCCCATCTTGTTCTCCATTCTATGTAATGCAGCCTCAACTTTATCATTGACAGATACTATCTCCAGATCTTTCAGTAGAAGTGTAATTCTGGGAATCTCCCAATCAAAGCAGTTCTTTTATAAAAGATATGCACCAAGAGTTACTAGTCCAGCACTGTGAGGCACGAAACCTGCAGTATTTGTAAAAGAATAGAGATCCTGGTAGTCTGGTACTTGGTCATTAGTGGAGAAATCCCCAACCATGTATCTTGTCAACATCTTATTTTCCTTCCATTGCCTACCTTAATCTTAACATTGTCTTCAAAGACGAAGCATAAACACAACAAACATCTGCGGACAATTTGAAACCCCCTTATCTGCAAAATCTCATGTTTGAGACAAGCTTCCTGGTCACAAATCTAGACTTTAGTTGGAGCCAGCTTTTCCAGGCTTGCTTCCATGGTCCTGTCCTATTCTCAGGCTGCATGGATGCTTCCTTTTTATATAATCTGTTCACAGAGAACATGCCATCTTTGTCATGCTTCAGTCTAATTGTATCAGGAGTCAGGATCTGTAGAAGTACCTCTGAAACCATCAACCACCTGCATTAGCTCAACAAACCTTGCCCACTTCCCAGTCATTCAGATGTCTTCTGAAAGAGATATCCCACCCCTGATGAGACCATCCTTCAGCCACAGTAACACTAGGATCATTCCAGATATTAAATAAGTTGGGAAAAGCATACATCAGTGCTTCTTGGGCAAGCCACAGATCTTTCCAAAATATTTTACTGCCTACTCCCACGTTGTAGCATTTGTTCTCTGCTAGTTTGGGCCAGAGATTCCTAATAGATCTCCACGCTGAGGTTCTATTGGTGCTGGAGACTGCATTAGTACTCCATTGATCTGTCTGTCCATACTTGCTCAAGCGTACCTCCTTCCATAAAGCCTGCGCTTCCCCATTGAATCTTCATAACCATTTCATAAGTGGATGGTTGTTCTGCATTCTCAGATCCCCGATTCCCAGCGCACCAGCTTTCTTGTCTAACTGAGTAGTCTTCCAGTAGGTGATAGACTTTTCGCTCCTTGTTTCCTAGACAAAATCTCTTCTAAGTTTTTCCAGCTTCTTAACCACTTTAGCTGGAACAGGGAATAAAGACATTACATAGTTGGCAAGGAATCCAACACAACGTTAATCAAAGTGAGTCTACCCCCTAGTGATAAGTATTGTGCCGTCCAGGTTGCTAGCTTCTTTTCTCTTTTCTCCACAATCCCATCCCAGATCTCCAGCTCCTTATGTTTATTACCCAATGGCTGGCCCAAATATTCTGTTGGCAGATTCTCTATCCTGCAGCCCAAAATACTAGTCAATTCCTAAGTAGCTCTTCTATGATTTTTGTAAGTATCAATTTTGGGATATCTTGGTTTCTCTAACATGCAAATTGGCTATTAATAACATTCTGTGAGGAAACCTCCTTAGGTTCTCTCAATTTTGGAAATGTTTTCTTTTGTTTAACCAAGTATTGACCAACTGGTGGTTTTCTATGGTTTAAACCACCGCATCTCTTTACCTGTGAAATTCTTTTTCTTCTTTTTTCCCTTGTCCAATAAGTTACGTTTTCCGTGATTCAGGAATTCAGATCTATGTTTCTTTTGGGACTTTGTTTTAGCGTCTTTGTATCGATGCAGATGCCCTTATTCTTTCCCTCACCTATCAAAAATATAAAGATCTGTTGTTCATAGCATTATTGAATCTGTAATCTGCAAAATGGAAAGGATTTATTTGCTTATTATTCTCAGATATGAAAACTGAATGCTTCTTTTCATTTGGGCGCTTCTAACTGACCTGATTTTCTGTTAGTGAACCAGTTTCACCAAAGAACCAGCAACCAAAAAAGAGGAGAAGAAAAGATCTGGCGAAAAGCCATGTTGGGGATGATGAGGGACATAATCCAAGTAAACCTGTAAAAGTAGGAAAAAAGGCTGGGAAACCAGTACCAGTTGTTAGTGAAACATCTCATCCATCTCATGGTGTTTCTTTGCAAAATGTACCTCATGAAGAAAAATTCCTGAATCAGTTGAATGCTTCTGAAATACCAATAACAAAGAAAGCTTCAGATACCCAAAATATGTTGGAGTTATCTCCATCAGTATCATTGCGTGGCGATTCTGCACAAGAAAAAGACCTTGACCAGCAGAAAATTGGAGTTATCCAATCCAAGAATCTAGTTGACAAATTAAAAGATGGTTCTGAAATATCTGGGAATTCTACTCAGAGGCTTCATGACAAAAGTTCTTATGCTCAAGAGAAATCTAGTGTTGGAAGATCAGTAAACATTTCTGAAGGAGTAGACCATACTGTTCAGCGACGTGATGAAAAGCTTAATGTCAGTGGCTTTGAGGGCAAGAACTCAGTTCAGACTACGGTAAGTTGCTTACTGTACTCTCCCGCGATATTGTGTTTCTGTGCTATCTGCCAAATGTTTAATGGCATGAATCATTACTCCGTGGTATTTATAGATTGATTTCTAATGGTTGTTTGAGAACATTGCTGAAGGAAACTTTTTCTATTAAGTCATTGTTCTAAGTAGGGATAGCACTTATTAATGACCAAGTGAAGCCCTTGAAATGTTTACAACGAAGTAGAGCTGCGCTTATTATGCATGATGGGACTTCAACTCCTAACTGCTCCTTGAAATCTAAAAGTCTGATGAATCTTTTTAGTTGGAGCAAATATTCCCCTGTAAATGATGTGATTTCCCTTGTAGATTTCATTAGCTCCCTCTCAGTTTCTTAACAGCTTTGAGTTTTTGCTATAGGTTTTAACTCCCAGATCTCATTTGTGTTTTTTTTTTTTTTTTTTTGCAATTCTGGAGTTATCATCTATTTTCTTTGTAACTCTCTTGCATCTTCTTGATGCCTTTTCAATACAACCTTTTCATAAAAAAAAAAATAGAGCTGCGCTTATTATGAGCCAAATAATCTCAAAAGATGCTAGAAAAAGCACGCTGCCACGAAATCTTAGGGTCTCTTATGGCGTTAGCAAAAGTTATTCATCCTTCACGGTCCTAGTAGTCTTTCCAAAATCAAACCGGTTGCCTCTAACAAGATACTAAATAGGCCTTCACCTTAACAGATAGGAGAAAATCAAATGGAAGTGCTAAGAAAACGGACCGTAGACCTAACTCAAACTCAAACTCAAACTCAAAAGCTAGAGGTTAGGATTGTCCATAAGCGCTTAAAGGGAGTACAATTTATACTCTTAACAAATGTAAGATTTTAACATCCTCGCACGCTCAGGACTTGGACTAGGATTTGGAGCATGGATACATCACATAGGGGCTGAACATTAGGTAAGCCAATATCAAGGATGGGTTTGACTTTGATAACATAACATGGTAAAAAAATGGACCTTGTGTACTCTTAACAACTTAAGTTTTTAGATGAGATGGTCACACAATTCAACATGGTAACATGGTATTAGTCTATTAGATCAAACAGAGGTCTGGTTGCCGTCCATTATCAAAAAGAAATTTCTCATGCTTTGATAACTTGATAAACGTACATAATAATCAAGATGACTTTCTAAAGGTCTAATAAGTCTATTCTTCCCCTCTGCTTAGCCAGTTTGCCCTGCGGTACAATAAGTTTTTAGTAATTAAGGTGTAAGCATACATAACAACCAAGAAGACCTCTAGTTCTAGCAAGTCTTGTTTCCTCTCCTCTCAGCTGGTTTGCCTTGAATCTCAGATATGACCGCTTAACCCTGCACCATATAAGATTTAGAGACACACATATAGTGCAGGGTTAAGCTGTCATATCTAAGATTCCCAATAAACTTCTGTTCTTGCTGTAACTGACACTCAGGTGCTGCCTATAAATATGCAGAAAGTTGCTGCCATGCAGAGAAAGGAAGGATCTAGTGCTAGACCAAAAGGTACAATGCTTGAGAAGGCCATCAGGGATTTGGAGAAGATTGTTGCAGAATGTATGCCCAAAACTTCTGACATGTGTTATTCTAATTGATGCTAATTCAATTTCCTGTACATTGCTCATCCGTTTTAATTTTTGAAAATAACACCGTAAGGCCAAGGTTCTGTTGTCGTTTTTAATTGGTGATAATTCATTTTCTTTTACTTTGGTCGATAATTCATTTTCTTTTAATTTGGTCATTTATTTCAATCTCAA
This sequence comes from Lycium barbarum, assembly GCF_019175385.1. Lineage (NCBI taxonomy): Eukaryota > Viridiplantae > Streptophyta > Magnoliopsida > Solanales > Solanaceae > Lycium > Lycium barbarum. Next base: position 127,808,209 of record NC_083338.1, on the reverse strand, counting down.
AATATCACAGTAAGGCCACCGACTATGGAGGTTCAGGATGCGGATAATTCATCTCAGGCTATCAAAAGGAGGTTACCACCTGAAATAAAGCAGAAACTGGCTAAAGTTGCCAGATTGGCGGTATAGACTAAGCTATATGGTCTAGTTAGTTCTATCTTTTTGTTTGACGTATTAATTTATATTCCATAACGTGTACTTATCGAATCCAAATATTTCTGTTGATGGTTGCAGCAAGCTAGTCATGGAAAAATATCCAATGAGTTAATTAATCGTTTAATGAGTATTGTCGGCCACTTGATACAGCTTCGCACTTTGAAGGTACTTTTGCGTATCATTTGGATGTTCTGGATAAAGTTTATTATCATGCTGACATTGCATCTTGTACTGACTATATCTATTTGAGTTGTTCTGACTGTACTTATTTCATAAGTTAGTCCATATCTCAATTAAGTTATGGAGACCTGTGAGGTTGTTATGGCAATCAATTGTAGTGATGATTTCTTTCTCTACGTTGGTGGCATATCTTCACTAGAAGGCAGAAAGACATCTAAAATCTTGTAATGCATAATCTTAAAGCAATCATAGTTGTGAAGCTGGAAGCGAAATATATCAGATCCATTGCTAAATGTGATCCATTGCTGAATCTGTTTCAATTTTAAGAGATCAAGGCCAGCCTGATCTCTCGTATAATTGCTATTGTGTACTGCTGACAATGCCTCTTACATATCGCATGACTAATTTGGCTAAAAAAGGTTGAAACCTACAATGCCCGAGTTCCCACCATTAACTTTAACAGTTATGTGGCTAATATCTTCTCAATATGTGTCAAAATAATGAGACACTTGGGTTTAAGTTAGAAAGTTCATTAAGATCTTTGCGTAGTAGGATAGTCCTTTTTGCCTTACTAAATGACTAGTATATTTATGCCAAGAAAAGAAAATAACCAATAACTTTTTATATAGTAGAATCTTTCGTAACATGATTTTTCTCTTTAGTGTAAACTATCAAATAACATGATTTTTTCTCTTTAAAATTCATGATATCAATTTTTAATGTAAATATCAAATAAATTAGTTTGGATTTTAAGAAAAAGAAGAGATACTTATCAGCATTTTTGAGAAATAGTAAACTTGGTCAAGACACTCCTGTTGGTTAGCAATTATTAGAGGTCCAAATGTACCTTTATGTGCGAGGAAACGAGGTATTAGGGTGTTGAACTTGGTAGAATCAAATTTGAACGCCATCATGCATGTATAGTTAATTAAGAGAGTGGCATTCATTAAAGAAAGGCAAATTATGGATGCAGCACTCGTAGCTAGTAAATGTGTGGAACTCCAGACTCAGAGGTGAACATCTGGGGATCATGTGTAAGCTAGATATAGAGAAAGCCTATGACCATGTCAATTGGGATTTTCTTCTCAATATTCTCAAACAAATGGGTTTTGGTGAGAGGTGGTTGAAGGGGATTGGTTTTTGCATTAAAACTGTCAGGTTCTCAATTCTGGTTAATGGAGAACCTGCTGGTTTTTTTCCCTCAGAAAGAGGACTCAGACAGGGAGATCCTCTTTCTCCTTTTCTCTTCATATTAGCTATGGAAGGCTTCAACAGTATGATGAGGGTGGCTATTCAAAATGGTTGATTAAAAGGTTTCAGGATAGGCAACCAAGCAGGTGAGGAGATGCAGATTTGTCACTTGCTTTATGCAGATGACACTGTTATTTTCTGTGAAGCTAAGGCAGAACAACTTAGCTTTATCAGATTGGTTTTGGTGGTTTTTGAGGGTGTTTCTGGTTTAGCTGTTAATTGGAGGAAGAGCCGTGTTTTCCCTGTTAAAGAAGTCCCACAAATACAAAGTCTGGCCAACATTCTGGGATGTAAAATTGAGAATTTTCTAACAACTTATCTGGGCATGCCTCTTGGCAATAAACATAAGGAGCTGGAAATTTGGGATGGGATTGTAGAAAAAACCGAGAAGAAACTTGCTAACTGGAACCCTCAGGGGTTGGCCTGGTGGTAATTGGCTTGAGCCTTGGGGTTTGCTCCCTTTCAAGGTCTCAAGTTCGAAACCCACTGGGTGCAAACAATTTCTGAGGGCCATCGGACTGGGGTAAAACCCTGAATTACCCGTGGTGCACTTGCGGGAAACTCCTTGCCGAGGGCCTGTGCACCCCCGGGATTAGTCGGGGCTCAAAGAGACCCGGACACCCGGTGCTTAATCAAAAAAAAAGAAACTTGCTAACTGGAAGGCACAATATTTATCTCTTGGAGAAAGGATCACTCTAATTAACTCAGTTTTGGATTCATTGCCAACTTATGTCATGTTTTTATTCCCCATTCCTTCTAAGGTGGAAGAAAGACTGGATAAATTGAGGAGAGATTTTCTATGGTCGGGCAACAAAGAGAACGAAGGTATGCATTTGGTGAAATGGGAAACTGCCCAACTAAGCAGACATTCTGGTGGACTTGGCATTAGAAATTTGGGGTTACAGAATGAATGCTTGTTGACAAAGTGGCTTTGGAGGTTTGTTTATGAGGATCATGCACTTTGGAAGGAAGTAATTATCAACAAATATGGGCAGTGTGTCCATTGGTGTTCTAACATAGTGTGTAGCACCTATGGTGTCTCAGTATGGAGGACAATTAGAAATCTGTGGACTAAGCTGGCTGGAAGTGTTCTCTACAGGGTGGGGAATGGTACCAAGATCCTTTTTTGGAAAGAGAACTGGATTGGACATGAGCCTCTGATGAACTCATTTCCAGATTTGTTTTCTTTTTGCAGCAATGCAGAAGCATCAGTAGCTGACACTTGGTCCCCTCAAGGTTGGAATCTTACATTCAGAGGAAACTTGAATGACTGGGAAGTGGGTAGAGTTGCTGAGTTACTACAACAGCTAAGTGGATTTAAAGGCATTTCTACAGAACCAGACGCAATAAGATGGATGTATGACAGCGATGGAAAGTTCTCTGTGGGCAGGCTATATAGAAAGGAAGTGGTGGAACAACCAGGGGGTATATCAGGTCCATGGAAACAGACTTGGAAGTATAAAGTCCCAACTAAGGTAAAGTGTTTCATTTGGTTGGTGGCTAGAAGAGCATGCTTCACTCATGAAAAATTAAAAAGAAGGGGATTTGAGATTGCTTCTAGATGTTTCCTTTGCAAGGAGACTGAGGAAACCAACAGCCACCTGTTTCTTCATTGCAAAGTTAACACAGCTATGGTCACAATTCCTTAGCATGTCTCAAATAAGTGGATAATGCCAGAACACAGTGCAGACCTACTCAGTTGCTGGATAAGGAGAGGAGGAAGCAAAAGCCAAAAGAAATGGTGGAAGATAATACCACCTTGCATATGCTGGTCAATTTGGAGAGAAAGAAACAACAAATGTTTTGAGAATACTTCTAGTTCAATCCCGAAAATCAAAGAGAATTGTGTCAATATTTTTTTCTTTTGGTGTAAAGAGCAAGGTTTAGAAGAAGCTGAACAGTCAGTAGATTTTTTAGGTTCTCTATAGTTATTTTAGTTTACTCTTGTTGTTCTGGGCTGATATTTTTGGAGGTCGCCAGCAGGTCCTTAATGCTGAGGAATACAACACTACCATTCTCAAAAAAAAAAAAACAGAGTTTCCTCAATTTGAATTTGTTATATGGGACGAGGAAATGAATGCTTAGGTAAATACTTACGAGTATTCAGTATTATGGTTGTGAAATCTGAATGAGAGTAAGCTTTCTAAGAAAATTTGAAAGATGAAATTGGAAGTGAAATGCTAGGCAATTCTAGTTTCTTGGCTGAATGCTGTAAACTGCTTTTATGTTATGTCTGATGCAGGCACCCTCTTGTACGTGTTGTAGTTTCTTGTAAATCTGTGTTTATTAACGTTGGATTTCTTCTCACAGTTTATTCTTTCCTATCTTCTCACATGTTTCCTTCCTATCTTGCACAAGCTTGTGCCGTGCTAGAGAAATTTATGGCGGTTTTTGTCTATGTTCACATATATTAAGGTTTAAATATTTCTCTCGTTTAACTGTTACTAATGCTTCAAGTCATAGGTGGTTTTGCTGCCCATCATTGTCTTAGAAATTATGATCGATCTAATATTTGTCTGGCTGCAGAGGAATTTGAAAATCATGGTTAATATGGGGCTGTCAGCAAAACAAGAGAAAGATAACAGGGTTCAGCACATAAAGAGGGAGGTTGCTGAGATGATTAAGTTGAAGATTCCATTGATGAAATCAAAGGTATGACTTTGACACTTTGTAATATTATGCTTATTATTTACCATGAGCGCATGTTGTCTCTGCTAGCATTTGGAAGATTCAAGTCTTCCTGTGAAGTTGTTATTGTTCCTTAATGGTCAGGAAAACGGAGTGTCTTTCATTTTTGTAAAAGTGAATGTTTCTATAGGAAATCTCAAACAAAATACCCCTCCCTCAGGTTAGGGAGATGGTTTTACGAAAAAGCTTCAAAATATCTTTTTATTGATGTTTGACGTGTGTTTGCAGTTACTTGAACAACAAGCTGGATCTTCTGATGACTTCCAAGAAGCAAGTGCTGAAGAGAAAGAAGCCTTTAAGAGAAAATACAGCATGGATGTTGCCTTAGAAGACAAAATATGTGACCTTTATGATCATTTTGTTGAGGTACCCTGCCCCACTCACAACAAAAATGCCTTTGATAAGATTGTTTCTTACTGGAAACAGTTCGTGCTGGAGATTTACTTAGCCTTTACTTGTAGGGCCTGGATGAAGATGCTGGTCCACAAGTCAGAAAGTTGTATGCAGAGGTTAGGGGACATACAACTTTTGCTATTTCTTGAAGAAAGAACACCTCATTTTGTATGCTTGGTCTTTATTTTATGTCATCTACTTCATTTGCCATTGGGCCATCTAGGAAATTTAGTACTTGATGCACACTAAGTTCTAAATCTATCTATCTGAAGGTAGACTCTAGATCAGAAAACAGTTTTTGGTGTATTTAAGAGTCTGTTCTCTATTTCATCAAAAAAAAAAAAAAAGTCTATTCTCTATTGTGGTGGTCACTTATCCGTGTTCTTTCTTCTTAGCCCCATTAAATGAAATTTTCCACTGCGAAACTCTGATATATGTTCAGGATTTTGGCCGCGAAATGTGAATTAGGAGCTGCTTTGACATTTAGGGGATTCCAAAGTCTTCCTAGTTTTCCCTGTGATGGTTCTTTAACTGTAATTGTTCTGTTTTCATGCAGCTTGCAGGATTTTGGCCAAATGGATTTATGGACAATCATGGTATTAAACGTGGTATATGTAGAGCAAAAGATAGAAGGAGAGCATTGAACGCACGTCGTAAGGTAAAAAATACCCTGTTTATCTTTATTCTCTTCTTTGTTTAGTTTATTAAATTCATTTTGTCTTGTAGCTCTTAACCTGTGAGCTTGCATTCACAGTGTAACTCTGTTTTAGGTAAATGCTTATAATCAGTCTGAGTAAAGAATGCTCTGGAGAAGATATTGCTTCGACAGAAAATTTTGCAGTCAATAAAGATTCAATCTTTTCTTAAAGACATGACTAAGGAATGGTATTGTATTTGAAAGAGGACAAGATAAAATAGGTGCGCTAATATTCTTTAATGATTTCTAGCTTGCTTAATAAAAAAATGATTTTGGCACTTAAATATATAACCGTTGAACAAGTGTGCCTTCAACTGCAGACCAATTAACTTCACTATCTCATTAAGTCCACTATCAAGCACGCCATTTGTAAGTAATTAATTGTACCATAGAGAGGAAAGAGTAATACAGGTGGTGCTAATGTGCTTTAACAATTCTAGTTTTCCTAGTAACAAATAAATTTTGGCACATATTACATATACACATTGAACAAGTGTACCTTCAAGTCTAAACCAATTAACCTCACTATCTCATTAAGTCTACCATCAAACATGTCATATTTGAGAAAACAGATCATCTATATGCTTGATTGATCAATTTTTATTACTATGAATTTAGGCAAGGAATGAAGGAATTTGACGGTTTTAAAGGTTTTCTGGACGTAGCTGACCTTTTGATAGCCAAATTAACTTGATTTTAGATATTAAATGAGAATTAACATATTAGATTTGGAAACGACTTCAAGTAAGTAAATTATTCTTTTGGTATTATAAATGAAGTGATGTTTCTGATTAGGCAAAAAGGGATAGTACACCCTGTGCACTGCGTGTCTTGTTAAGGATGTTGGAGGTATTAGTCTATATCTGAATGCTGTCTGAGATTCCATTAAAATATTGAATTTCACATAGTAATCAGATTTTGGGTGTTCTCATCGTCATCTCTCAAATAAATTACATCAAAATGCCTGTGCCTAAATGCTTCTTTGTAGTTTTTACAATGTATAAAAGTTCATTTGTGCTCTTTATTTAGGATGGAGAGAAAATTAGGAGGAACAAGTTATTGACCACAAAGGCAGAGGATACTAGTAGAGTAGACGCTGGACCTATTGCTCAGTCGGTGCATATCCAAGAAAAGATTGTTGTTGATCATTCTTCAACTTCAGCAAACAAGCCAGTATCCAATACTGCAGCAGTAAATGCTTCTGCACGAGTGCCTGTTTCCCTAGCTAATGGTTCTGATGTGGATCGTCTAAAGCAGGAGAAACTAAAGGGAGTTTCTGGAAGCTCTGTTGATCCACGAGCTGCAGATGCGCTGCCGAAAAAGAAAATCAAGAGGAAACAGGAGTTGGAATTGGGTGAAAATCAGTTCCATGCCGGGAAGTTGACTTCCGCGCAGGCAGAGGAGAAGAACAAAACCAACAAGCATACTGCTTGTCCTCCAAAACCAAATAATGTTGCACCCTCAAGCTTTGAACAGCAGCTGCCATGATGTAAGTTCTGCCTCTAGCGGCTTCAGTAATTGCGGCGCTTTTTTAGTTCTGTAAGTATATAGCTGTTAACATGGCGCATTACCGATAAGAAACCGAGTTTCTTATTTTGAAGTTAGAAAATTGATTTCTTATTGGCACTGGCAGCTAGGCTCTCTTTTGGGGCATTTTGATGCTAGTTTTTGTGGCCTGGAAATTACTCTCTTCCGTAGTTCATTCTGTACAAGCTAAAATTCCATAGTTTGTTCTAAGTGAGTGTGATCTAACATTTATCCTGGTTGGATATAACACAAATACAATATTTTCTAGAATAAGCAAAATTGTTCTCGTCAGAGGCTGTTGGAAAACAAAACGAAAAACAGAATTTTCCTGCGCTCCACCCAAAAAGAAAATGTGACATTTTTCATTTTTCTGATTTCCAGTTGATCTCTTAGGTCTGAAATGACCTTACATTCTTTGTTTTTTCCCCTTAAAGCAGAACCAAAAAATAAAAAAATTTCTCTCAGATACGTTTAATAACTTTAAGAACCAATACGAGTAATGAGAGTCTCAAGTAATGTTTGCGTTTTGGCCTTTGGGTATTTTCTTTTTTCAAAACTAAGATTTATTCTCTCTAACGTTCTATGAAAAATATTTTAAAAAAACAAATTTAAAATAAACTCAACACCGACCAAAAATGTTTTATGGTCCAAACAAAGAAGGATCTAGTATGAAGTATTCCAGAAAGCATTTGCAGTAGTATGTTAATGAGAAGCGCTCAGTTTTGATGTGATGCGCGTTGAGTACGAAATAATTTGTATTAGGATTTAGCATCAAGTTCAAATTTTGATCACTCGAAAGATGAAACTTTATAACAGTTCTAGCCTACAATACACCTAATATTTGATCCCAATAGATCAATTTGTATCACATAAATTGAGATAGGATATAAAGGACTCAAGAGGTCTTACGAACTTCTTTAAGAAATTAAAAGAGCAGACTCTGAAAGAAATAGAAATGGAAAAGGAAATGAAAATCACAGAGGGATGTAAATATTTTCGTTCCAAGATGAGCTAATACTAATATATAATAGCAGCTGTCGATGCAAGTTTACTTGTCTAATCTACTGATGAAAGTGCCAGCGGTGATGGTTCTTAATTATCGTATTTGGCATGCCATATTGAATAATGAAAATTTCATTCAAGTACTTGGAAGAAAATCTCCAAAATAATGCTAATATTGTATCTCCTAAAAGTTTGAAAGAACCTAACGTTCAACATGCATGTGATAGGGATATAAAACTTGCCAAATTTGTAAGTCCAAAATTTTGTGATTTAAATTACTCAAAATATCAATTTTGGAGTTCTCCCGTATACAACTACTAGTGTCATTTGGCCCGTGCTCCAAACTACATTAAAATTTATATTTACAACCTTTTTTGTGTTTTTTTTTTTTTTTTTGCTACTCTTGCTTTTTATTTTGTTTTACATTATATTAGTTGTAAAAGTAGTTCGACACTTTCTCAACGTTTCTGATATATTGAATCATATAGAAGTTTTCGTAAGTTAGAAAACAATATTTTTGTCAGAGTATATCTAGACTTCCTTTTTATTTTCAACCAAATGCATGCACTTTCCATAGTTGCTTAAAATTTGCCAAAATGTACAATGACAAATAATATAAAGGGTAATCTAATAGTCGACTCGGTCCATATTAGTTTGGGCGCACCCCTTAAGAAATCACTTATCCTTAGAAAATAAGAAGCATTTTTTGCTAAATCACCTTAATTAAAGAGTGCCCATTTAATATGATTTTTTTGGTTATGTAAAAATTCACTTATCTAAATAATGATAAATTTGATATATAAAACTATTAATATCTTCTTAATTATATATAAAAAATATTTATTTGGACTAAATATAAAAGCTAAAAGTACCATATAAAAAAGATTCACACAAAGTATTATAAATATTAATATACACCAATTTTAGGGACCCACATAGAAATGGACAAGAAAATAGAGTGGAAAATGAGAATATGCTAAGAAAGTCAAAAGGAAAGCCTAACCATTAGATATAATCTAACTAAGTGACTACAAAATCTTTAGATTTCCCCTTATTATAAGTAGTAATTTCCAGATATTGTTAAAACATGTTGCAAAATAAGCAATATTACTAGTTAAGGTGGATTATGTTAGTAAAAGTAAAAATCAATTAGAAGTCACGTTTAATAATAAATGTATTTTCATATAAGAAGAAGTTATCAAAAATAGTTTCATATAAAGTTGGAACACTTCCATCAATGGAACTATTTTCTTCGAGCTAGTAAGTGGTTCACATAAAGAGGACTTATTTTAGTGAAGTAACTTGAGTTACTATTTCCCGATCAATTTTTTGCGCGGAGTGCCCTTCTTTTGGGCTGGTCTTTATATTTTGCCCTCATTTATGTCTTCTTTAAATTTTGCCCTTGCCGCCTGTTTAATGAAAGTTTTTTGACAAAATTACCCTTACCCCATTAAAATCCTTTTTATTTCATCATTTGCCCTTTTCTTTTCTTTTTTTGCTTCTTTTTTCCTCCTCTGTTTTGTGTTTGTCTCATCTGTTCTAAAACTTAGGTACGAATTTGGATCTTTTGCTCGTTTCAATATTTGTTTTTATGTTAAATTGTTATTTGTTGAATTGATATCGTTGTCTTCATCGTTTTTTATATTTAATTGATCCTTTTTTATTTAAAATTATAGTGTTTTGTTATAGTGTCTAGATGATTTTTTGAACTTTAGTTTCATTCCCCATGTATATATTTTGGTTTTTTGAATGTCGTATTATGAATGTCGTAATATGTTTTAGTTGATTTTGATATGCGTTTTGGTTTTCTCTTTGTTGAATCGTTGAAGTTTTGCCTGTGAACAGTTGTTTTATGTTGTTGCTGTTGTTTTTATTTAATAATCTGGTTTTTGTGAAGAATGTGTTTGTCTGAGGCAACATATGTCGGGTCCGGCAGAGTTCTTGGTTTTTGAAATTGAAGTTATGCCGGTTCCGGCATAAAGTTATGCTTGTTCCGGCATAACTTCATGAATTAAGTTAATTTATGTGTGTTTGGTTTTTTGGTGTTGTCTTTTTAATAATTTTGGTTTTTATGCAATCTTATGTGTTTTTGGTGTTTTGTTAATGATGTTTTGTTTTGGTTATGAAAAATGAAAGTTTGCCTCTCACGGCATACTTTGTAATTTTGTAAACTGAAGTTATGCCGGTTCCGGCATAAAGTTATGCTTGTTCCGGCATAACTTCATGAATTAAGTTAATTTATGTGTGCTTGATTTTTTGGTGTTGTCTTGTTAATAATTTTGGTTTTTATGCAATCTTATGTGTTTTTGGTGTTGTTTTGTTAATAATGTTTTTGTTTTGCTTATGAAAATGAAAGTTGCCTCTAACAGCATACTTTATTCTTTTGTAAAGTGAACTTCTGCCTCCTCCGGCATACTTTTCTAGTTCTTAACACTTGCGTAAATTTTTGTTTTGCTCATGAAAATAAAAGTTTGCCACTAACAGCATACATTGTTCTTTTGTAACGTGAACTTTTGCCCCCTCCGGCAGACTTGTCTAATTCTTAACACTTGTGTACTTTTTTATTTTGCTTATGAAAATGAAAGTTTCCTCTAACAGCATACTTTGTTCTTTTGTAAAGTAAACTTATGCCTCATCCACCATACTTTTCTAGTTCTTAACACTTGTATACTTGATGTTTTGCTTATGAAAATGAAAGTTTGCCTCTAACAGCATAATTTGTTCTTTTGTAAAGTGAATTTGTGCCTCCTCCGGCAGACTTGTCTAATTCTTAACACTTGTGTACTTTTTTATTTTGCTTATGAAAATGAAAGTTGCCTCTAACATCATACTTTGTTCTTTTGTAAAGTAAACTTCTGCCTCCTCCGGCATACTTTTCTAGTTCTTAACACTTGCGTAAATTTTTGTTTTGCTCATGAAAATAAAAGTTGCCTCTAACAGCATACTTTGTTCTTTTGTAAAGTAAACTTCTGCCTCCTCCGACATACTTTTCTAGTTCTTAACACTTGTATACTTGATGTTTTGCTTATGAAAATGAAAGTTTGACTCTAGCGGCATACTTTGTTCTTTTGCAAGGTGAACTTCTGCCTCCTCCGCCATACTTGTTCAAAACTTTGCCTGATTATTTTTTGTCAACTGAAGTTACTATAATTTCAAGTCTAAGTCATTGAGCATTGTATACTAATCAAATGGAACGTATAAACTAATCAAAATCAAAACAAAGCAATAAATTTGATCAATTCTATGTTGTTGAGTAAAATTATGATTCGCAATGTTGAATCTCAACTGAATATCAGTTGTTTAGTTCATAGAAGATGATTTGTTGTTATTTTCAAATATTAACAAATCTAAACTTAATAAAGCATCAAATTGAGTTGAATTACGTTCAATTGAAACGCTATATATTATGTATTTATCTTTTCCGATGTTGTAGCAGCAAAATCAATGGAGATTTCTCCGGTAAAATGTTGGAACGATGGAACGATTGAAAGGTTTGTTGTTGGAATGATGGATAGGTTTAATTGGATGTTTGGGGTTCGTTACAGACTTTCAGGTTTTTATATGTGATGAGTAGGGGTAGTAACGTCTTTTCTTATTATTTTTTAGCTTAGAAGGGCAAATATTAAAGACCACGCATTACGGGGGCAAAAATTAAAGACCAACGCATTTGAAGGGCATTCGCGCGAATTGCCCTTTCGCGATGGAAACCAAGGTCATAAGTCCATAACCACCCATAACCAAGCTCGTATTCTATAACTCATTATATCCTCCATTAATAAATTTTCAACATAACAGATAAACAAAACATAATCCCATAATTAGTAAATAAATTTCTATTTAAACATTGATCCATTTATGAAGTACTTTCCTTGTACACATAGATATAACATATCGCTCGTAAGGTGGTATGTTCCTACTGTTAGAAATTGTATGTATTCGCACTATTAGCTGCGGATGCTAACATGGTACAGATTACACAAAAAATAATTGCATGGAACATCTCATAAAATAACATAGTACAAAGACACCTTCTTAATGGTTCCTGTAAAATTAAATATCAAGATTTGGTACGCTAGTTATTAACATAGTGCATAACATTTAATTTTTATCAACTTTTTCTTTTTCTTATTCTTAGTAGACTTACTAAACAAATAATAGAAATTCCCTAGCTAATTAATACAAGAACTTCGTATGTATATTTAAATTCGTATGTATAGTTTATAGACCACACCCCCACCCCGGCCCGCACAATCTCTCTCTCTCTCTCTCTCCTCTGTGACCAGGGGCCAGGGGGTTCGGATGAACCCCTTTGGCGAAAAATTACATTGTATATACAAGATTTTTTTTTAATGTATATATAGTAGATGTTGAACCCCCTTGGCTTCTTCGTGTGTTTACTTCTTTATATTTTTGAACTCCCTTAGTAAAAATTCTGGCTCCGCCATTGTCTATGACTACAATAATTCTTTGCTAATATAGAGTGTAGAGATTAGATATTTAAGAGTGCAGTTGCTTGAATTTGATTAATATGGCAAGGAGTAAGTACCTAAGTCCTAAGTCATAGGCCAAAAATAGTTTGGATTCAAGAAAGCCTGCTACCATGTGAATGAAACTGCATACTTATTGTATTTTTCTTTTTCACAACATTTATTTCTCCCTTCGTATACCCAAGTCTCCCACCCCAAATTTGGTAAAAGGGGTGGGTGGTTTGGAATTGACATCAAACAACCTGTACATAAAAATATAGTCATCATTCTTTTATTCTTTCTGCACAAGTCCACATTCCGTGTTGACCATGTTTTGTTGCTTTTGTTCATCTTTATATGTACGTATAGTTTGCCAAGTTATAAAATGTTTTATGGGTTCTTTAACATTTTTAGCTAGACGGATGGAAAAAAAAAAATCACCCGCCTAGTTGTAATTGCTGTAATCATTGCCCATATAACATACACACACTGATTATATACAAATCATAGTGGCTAAAATTTGTAAAAATAAATATTAGGGTTATTTTTTTGTCGTGAGCTTTATTAAGCTGCTAGCTATGTGGGGTAAATATAAAATATCCACATATTGTGTTTTATTGGATGGTTTGCTTTGTAGTGATATACGGTTTTTACAATATAATAATCCATGTAATTTGGTGGAAAATGATACTATAGACAGAGTACTTGATTGCTGGACTTAAAATTTAGCTCTCGTTTGGCCATAGATTTTGGGAGCACATTTTGAAGATTTGTTTTTAAAATCTTTGTTTGGCCATAAAATTTTGACAGATTTTGAAAACAAATTTTCAAATCCCAAATTCTGGGTCAAACCTGTTTTTGGGCCAAGATCTATGTTTTGACCTTTTCAAAACTTTTAAAAACTACCTCAAACTTTTGTATTTTATAAAAAAGCTCCATCTATTTATGACCCAACTAATTCTATCTACGATGTTCCTCCATTAAAGTCATATCTACCATGTTTCCACAATTAAAGCAGTCTCTTCTATAAAGTGAACGAGCTAAGTTGTGCCCAAACAGTAGAAGAAGATATCCTAGGAAAAATTGCTTTACCAACTGTAGAAATCCGCGAAGATAAAAATGGATCTTTGTATTGTAATTTGAATTGTAGGAGCTAGTAAGTTTGTTATTAGCAGTTGTTATTGAAATATCACGTTCTGCAGAATTTGGGATTAGCAAGTATGTATGTTTTGTATGGTTGGGTATTCTTGATACTTTTTAGAACTTATGGGTATAAGTAATGTTTCATGTTTTCCAAAACAAAAAGTGAAATATGTTTTGAAAAATTATGGCCAAACACATTTTAAAAAGTTGAAAAACTTCACGCAAATCAAGTTTTTCATTTTTTTTTTTTTTTGGGAATCTATGGCCAAATGCTAGCTAACTTGAATTTGCCGTATAAGAGTTGGATCCGACTCCTCTCCATTTCGTCAAGTACACATCTAGATGAGAGCATGTGTTCTATTTTATTTTTAGAGGTCAAGATTTAATTACGCTAACAAGTATAATAATCATAGTTAAGTGAATAAATTTTGGAAAACTACTTTTCCAACTTTGGTAAGAAAAAGATATTCCCACAGATTTTGTTACCCATTAATATTATTAATTTCATCTTATATATTAATAAATGTTAACTATGCGACATTTAAGCTGAGGTTCGAACAACTTTCTGTACAAGTAAATTTATTTTTGAAATATTATGTTGAGAAACAAAACAAGGGAAGGATTATCAATGTTGAAAAAATCATAAAATAAAAGAATAGAAAAAAGAAAAGGCGAGAGGGCATCAGAATTACAAATGTGAAATATCCAAATTCTAAAATTTAAGGAGAAGTTAACTGCTGCACATGCGCAGTGGCTACTATAATTGACGGGAAAAAAAAGAAATCTGTTCTTTTAAAAGTTCTTTTATCTTTTTTTTTTTTGTGAATAAAAGAAAATATTCTTCTAAAGCCAAAATATTTTCGAAGACTGCTATTTATCAGGCTAAACAAATACGTTGTTAGGTTCATATTTAGGTTCATCTTCTACAATTTTAATATTTGAATATAAAAATATAATATGAAATTAATGATATTAGTGTGTACCAAAATTTGTGGGAAATTTATTTTATTACCAAATCTGGAGAGTAGTTTTTCAAAACTTATTCACGTAACTATGGTTATAATACTTGTCAATGTAATTAAATTTTGACCTGTAAAAATTAAATAGGACACATGTCTCTCATCTAGATGTGTACTTGACGAAATGAAGAGAAAGAGTAATGGAGAGGAGTCGGATCCATAAGAGCTAAGACGAGCACGTAAATAAGAAGGTGAATGGTTTACTCACTAAAGTTTTAATTAACTTGGAATTATTCTACTAGTTAAGTGGTATTTAATTAATCCTATAAGGACAATTGAGATAGAAAGGTTACTCTAAAGTTTTAACGGAAAAGGCTCAAATATGTCATCGAACTATCGTAAATGGCTCATTTATGTCACTCGTCAATAGTTTGACTCATTTATGTCATCCTGTTACAAAATGGCTCATTTATGTCATCGCCGTTATAAAATGGGTCGGATTTTCTAATTAATTTGGGATTAAAAATTGGGTTGGTTAATTAAAAAATGTGGACCTCTAATTGGAGGACACGTGTCATATCTGGTATTGTAAAATCGATGTTAATGAAAAATGGCATGAATGAACCATTTTGGTAACGATGATGGCATAAATGAGTCATTTTGTAATGGCAATGGCATAAATAAGCCAAACTATTGACGAGCGGAATAAATGAGCCATTTCCGATAGTTTGATGGCATATTTGAGCCTTTTCTGAAGTTTTAATTATCTTGGAAAATTACTAGTTAAGTGGTATTTAATTAATCCTATACAGATTGAGATAGAAAGGCTACTTTCTAATATTCCACTTAAAAGGTTGATAAATTTTTTTTTTCCTGGCAAATATATCGTAGACATACAAAAACAAATTATGAAATCAGGATGATTTAAAGTTAAAGTTTTGTTTGGACATGCAATTTAAATTTTTTAAGTTATATTTTTTTCATAAACATAAAAACCCACAAGTTGTGAAAACCATCAAAACTTCCCCAATTCTTATACAATCTTACCAAATGAGCAAATCATAGTCCATAACAAAGTTAATACGCTACTAGAGTATCTTTCTAAAAAATACAAAATCTATTGATCGAACTTTGGTAGAAGTAAATTTAATTGGTAAATGATTGGTAAGAGTAAATTTGTTATAAATATACTACAACTTGCAGATTTTTTTTTGTATTTGATATAATGGTTGGTAAATATATCTACCAACTTATGGATCTTTTTTAACAAAATATAAACTTATGAGTCAAGTTTTACATTTAAAAAAATTTGAAATCATGATATGGAATCCTAAATCATACCTTTAATAGAGAATTTGGGATTTAAAATCATGATATAAGGTTGAAGTTGAAATTTTGTACAAATTGCATAAACAAAAGCTATTTGACATCAAAATATGAAATCATGATTTCGTATCATATGACCAAACGCCAACTAAATTAAAGAAAAAATAAATGGATAAGCAAGCAAGTCTAAAAATAAGCACTCACACTGTCACACATCTTAAAGAACAATCTGCAAAAGGGAAAATCTTATTATTATTTGACAAGTAAAAACGAAGAAAAATCGAAATAGAAAATTTTAGCTGTCCCATGTGTGATTTTCAGACACACACAGGAGAAGAATTTGACAGAGCATTCTTTTTGTACCCACCAATTCAAAGCTGATGCATGCACATTACAACATCAATAATTTATGAAAGAGTTCATGTATATGTCAACATCTTAATTGGTCAAAATCCTAAAAGTTTGAAAGTGTTTGTGAGCTTGACCAGCTTAATTTACAAACCATCAGACTGATCTTTTTTTAACTTTCTTTTTGGTTAAAATGACTCAATATTAGAATTTAATTTCATAAAAAAAGAATGTCATTTTTCTATATTTAAAAATAATTATACCCATTTATTAGTCATACCAATTAATGTTTAAATTATGCCACAAGTTTCAAATTAATTTTTATTTCTTTTTTAAATTTCATGCTTAATCAAATAGTGTTACATAAATTAAGACTCAGGGTCACAAGTAATTTGGTCAAATTATGCTTGTTCTTTCTATGTGCTTCCCCCCCCCCCCCCCCCCCTCCCCCCAACCCAAATTAAAAAAAAAGGTAAGGTAGTGAAAAAGAAAACAAATAAATGGAAAAAGTGACTGGCCTTGTGCATGTGAATTGTGGAAGAATACTATTAAATGTGAGTGAAGATAACATGGGAAAAAATTAAAAGTCTGAGTGCATTATAGTAACACTTTGTCTTGTCCATTTGAGAGGAAAAAAAAGGTGTTCTCATGAGACCTTCTTCACTTTCTATTTTGGGGGGGTGTCTAGTATTTATGATCACTATCCCAAGAAACCCTAATTGGAAATACACAAGAATTTTGGTAGAATTTCTCCCCCCATCATCCAAGGAGGGTTGATAGTACGTTGTCAGTAGTGGTTATGCGTCAACAACAACATCAATTAGTACTTTATATTATTCTCTTCTAAACTTGCAACTACTTTCCTCGAAATAAGAAAAACCACTCTGGAACTATGTAATTAGTACCCAAAAAAATGGTGCCAACAATTATCTTATGACAAATAAACGTGTCTTTGAATTTAGCATACTATGTAATTATAAGGCTTTACGCACAACTTAGTAATTACATAATATAATATTATCTGAATCAATACTTAAGTAATAAACGAAGCAGCCTCAACAGTCTTTGGCAGGTCTTCTGTTTAGTGATCTTTAAAAAGTTTTTAACTACGTCGTCAAGAGAAAAAAATTACATCTAAGATTATTGTTGACAAATTATAACCTAAGGAGTTCTCACATCATATCATATATATGTGTGTGAAAATTAACAAAAGTTTCAGTTTTTCAGAAGGATTTTAACTTATATAAATGTAACAAAATTTTACACTATCAATAGAATATAACTTGTATTGTAATAGGTGACTTCGCTTAATTTTCAGTAATCCTCACCTTTTATATAGACTATTGCATGTAATTATCTTTTAGTAGTTGATTTGATAGTGTAAAAAATCTTTTACATTCTTAATGTACAAAAGTTAAACTCATTTCACAAGCACTAGCCATCTATAATTCCAAAATAAAACTAAATCAGGATAGTTGGTTTTTATAGGCAGGATCAAGGAAGGCCTAAATAAGCTGTTTTTTAAATCTTTATGGCCGAGTAAAACACTAAAAATAAAGAAAAAGTGATGAAGATTTCGCAAAATTGAGAAATTACTTTACATAAATAGGTGATATTGCAAAGAAGACCTTCACCTCTAACTTCTGAGTACCCCAAATCAGAAAGCCAACCTGAAAAAACACAAGAAGAACAAAGGTAAACTCTTAGCCAACCTTGCTTTTCCTTTTTATATCTCCTCTAGTAAGCTTCCATATATTCACTGCAAATTTCAGTTTTCCATTTCTAAAACTTTTTACATCCTTTTGGATCTTAGTTTATTTTAAACACAAGTCTTTGTGCATTTTCCAGGAAATTAAGAAATAATTGGCATTTAAAGCTTAAACAAGAAAATTCAAAAGTAGAAAAGGAATTCTGTTTCTCCATTATTTAAGTCTATGTTTCTAATATGATGCATATTGTACTTAGTCTTTTTTAAGCATTGTATTAAACAAGAAGCTTTCATATATGTAAAATTGTCACTCTTGTGTTTTTCCAAAGATTAGTTTCTTATTTTTGTTGCTTTTACCTTAATTAGGAGAAATTAAATAATTATTGGTGATAATGGGGAGAGGAAAGATAGAAGTGAAGAGAATTGAGAACAAAACAAGCAGGCAAGTTACTTTCTCAAAGAGAAGAGCTGGGCTTCTCAAGAAAACACATGAACTCTCAGTTCTTTGTGATGCTCAAATTGGACTCATCATTTTCTCCAGCAAAGGCAAATTGTTTCAGTACAACAGTGAACCCCACAGGTTTTTTCCTTTTCCTTTCATCCTTCAAATCTTGTTATTTTCCTGATGGTACTAATTGAATTAAATTTCTTGTGTAGATTTCAACTCATTTTGAGCTTCTAGTGCTCCTATTTTTTTTTTCTAAACTATTATGCCTTCATTTATTTGTTGATGGAACTAAATTTCTACTTCTCTGTGTGTCTCCATGTGTGTATGTGTGTGTTTTGACAATAATATGCTTAATTAGCATAAGAATTTTTTTTCCAAGTCAGTAAAGCCCCACTACTGTCCGATGACCAACTCGAGTGCCTAGACATCAAGTTCAGAAATAATTAGGGTTTTTTGAAGTCTAAACTTCTTCTTTTCTTTTGTTTTTAAACTCATTTTGTTAGTCTTCTGATTTTTTTTATCTTCAGTAGTTCCAAGAAAGTGATGTTCTGTTAGAACCATTAATTTCCAGTAAGGAATTTTAGTTAGACAATAATATCAATCGTCCTTTTCTTGAGTACACAATATGAAACTACAAGAGTATAAGATTTTTTGGCAATTCCTTAAAAGATCTCTACTCAAATTGTGGTGTTATATATATTTTTTTTAATGTTTATATCCTTTCCCTTTAATTTCCTTTTTTCTTTTGTTGTTAATTAAATTCCCTGAACTAATGTGTGATATATATTCTTAGTAGTAACAAATTAATTCTCCATTTCCTTTTGTGATTTTTTTGCCCTCTCTATACGATCTTTCTTAATTTTTGAACCTCACAGCATGGGTGAGATCATTAGTAAGTATCTCCACACCACTGGAGCCTCACTTCCAGTTCATGATCATAGGGTATGGCCAAAATCTTGTACTATTCTTTTTTTTTTCTTTGTTCACGGTTTGAATATAACTTATTCACAGCAACTTTATTCACTTGAAATTTAAATTTATATAGGTGGAACTGTATGATGAAATAACTAAAATGAAAAGGGAGACACTGAACCTTCAATTGAGCCTTCAAAGATACAAAGGTGATGACTTGAACTCAGCACAGTATGAGGAACTAAATGAACTTGAGAAGCAGCTTGAAAATGCTCTTAACAAGATTAGAGTTAGAAAGGTACGTAAAAATGGTTATTTCTTTTAATTTCATTTATTATACATTCTAATTTAATATACTAATTATAACAAGGTGAAACAATCAAAATTAAGAAATAGGAGTACGTACTAATTATATATGACACAAAAAGAAAATCAGTGTGAATTGATTTCCCAAAAATGTGATATGTTTTTAATAAAGTTCACAATGGTTGCAGCTAGATCTCATGCAGCAACAGATGGAAAACCTGAAGAGAACGGTAATATTTTTCCTATGACCCTTTAAGATCTACTTATTTTGTAAAAAATGTCTTCTCTTTAAAACAGAAAAAAGTATGTACAAGAAAATTTCCCGTCCCTTTAATTTGTTGATCTTGATTCTCTTCTGTATTGTTCATTAATGTCCTAGGAGACAATGCTGGAGAAGGAAAATCAAGATATGTACCAGTGGGTATGTTTTTATCGCACGTCAATTATTTGACTTTCTCTTCTCATTTTGATCCAAATGCTTTGACCACTCTGGCAATATGTTACCCATTAATTTCATAACTTACCAAAAATAATACAATAAAAGCATAAAGCAAAATCTTGAAGTCTAGATAATTAGTACAAGTAATAGCTCGTCCAGTCCTTGAACTGCTACACTAACTATTTCATGTATTACTCCCACCGTCTCAAATATCTATGGTGTTTTTGCTTTACACATCCCCTAAAAAATATTAATTAGGAAGGGTATTTGACTAACTTTACCTTTATTTATGTCTAAGTTATAATCTCTCTGCATTAAATGTTTACTCTATTTGTGTGTTATTTTCATTAATGACAAAATTCCACTAAGGTAAAATGGAGAAAAAATAATTAATTGTGCATTGAACTTCTAAAACGACAAATAATTTGAGATAATTATTTCTAGTTACCATGACAGATAATTTGAGACTAATTAGGGAGTGCTGATCATTTATCCCATTGACTTAATTTTTTTTATTTTTTTTTTTGATGATGTGAAGTTGATGGCCAATCAAATGTACAAGCAACAGTCAGCAGTGATGGAGCAGCAGAATGATCAACAAGAAGAACAAGAAGCAATTACTGAACTAAATCTACTAGGAGAACAGCCACTGTTAGCTCAGTTTTCATTCTTTGGAGAAGAGCAACCCAGTAGTAGCAGTGTAATTCAACTTGCCAG
The DNA here is from genome assembly GCF_019175385.1 of Lycium barbarum. Classification (NCBI taxonomy): domain Eukaryota; kingdom Viridiplantae; phylum Streptophyta; class Magnoliopsida; order Solanales; family Solanaceae; genus Lycium; species Lycium barbarum. The sequence continues at coordinate 127,787,546 of NC_083338.1, read as the reverse complement.
TACTTCAGCCTATCGCCTTCAACCTTCTCATCCTAATCTTCAACATCCTGATCTTCCTGGCACTAGCTATGGTATCATTAATACTTCACTATCTTTTTCTATGTGAGTTTGAATTTTATGCATTGAAGTTGTAAAAAATATTGTTTGATTAGGTCACTTAAGAGGTGATTACAGATAATTATATTTAATAAGCATTGATTAGTAATCTTGAATGATAAGTAACATGCGATAACATGTTAAATTACAATAATAGTTTCCTCTTTGTTTTAGCATCTAGTCCGTGCAGTACTAATATCTCCCATTAATTTGGTTAGTCTCCCTATCTTACTTTGGTTATGAAACCATATCCTAAAGTATATAAAGCTTTTAGGAAAGCCCTATTTCATCCTAAAGTGTACAGAAGGATATAACATATTCTTTTTGACTAAAAGGATAGAGAAAACTTTTATAATCTAGAAAAACAAAAGAATTAGTACATATGCAACTAGTAATTATTTGGATATTTTTTTTGTGACTATGTAAACATGTTGCTGTCCGATAAAAATAATTATCAATTTCAATATTTCATATAGGGAGTACTGTTGATATTCGTAAAATGGTACATATCTTTTATTACTAGCTACTACTAATGTTTTTTGAAATACATATTTGCAGATTGATCATGCTTTAATTATGAGGAGCTGCAATTGCTGGGCTGTGAAATTCATAGTGGATAATTCTACATTTCCTTTGACATAATTTGGAGCATATATACTTTATTTAAATATTATGCATTTTAAGGATCTACATATTATAACTAATTAAGAATCTCTACTTATGCATATATACTGGATTGTGGGCGTACCTCACAATGAAGTTTTACTAAATCTTAGCGGAGACTGGATAGGAACTAGAAATGCTTATAAGTGATCTTATCTATAGGAAATTTGCTTGGGTGCGTAATAGATTTATAGTTCTACAACTTCTCTAAAGTGAGACTGGAAAAAGATTGTTTCTATTTTATTAGGTATTGATTTATAACTATATTATTCACATCTTTCATTCTACATGCAAACTTATTAGAGCACCAAGTCAGAAGATTATTGATTTTGCGTGAACTTGTCAATAAGGAATATGAACAGTTAAATTGAAATCAAATGCATCTACAGATTTGCTAAATGTGTGTAACAAGAATAACAAGCAATTATGAAAACTAAAACAAAAGGAAAACACAAATTAAAGGGTATATAAAGCTAAGGGTTATGCATGTGAGGGATGAAATTGGACACAAACTCAAGCATATATGGCAAAACCCTTGCTCAAATCATGCTCATAATCAACACCCATTCACCCAAGGAGAATTAGATAGAATATAATTAAACAAAGAGAAAATAAGAAATTTTATCAATTAATAAGGGAGAATCTTAGACCAAAGTGGAAGGCTAAAGACAAACAAGTATTAGAAGGAGGCGGCAAGCCCTGTATTTAACCACACAAGTTCTTCAATTCAAGCAAAAGCTTACAATAAAAGCTATTACTCAACTCGTCCTAATTTATGTGACGGTATTTGATTGACCACAAATTTAAGAAAAAATAAAGACTTTTAAAATTTTATGGTCTAAAACAAACTATAGGCATTTATATGACTATCAATCATCTTATTAAGAATAAAAATAAAATTTATATGAAGTTATTTCTAAATAAAAAAATATACTTATTATATTCTTTTTAAGAAAGACATAAAAAGAAAACATGACACAATATTTCTAGTGATACATGTTTCTGAGCGTGTTTACATTAATAGTGGGCACTTAAAGTGATAATAAGCCAAAAGTCATGGGAAATTAAGATATAAAACTGACGAAAACAACTAGTCACGGGAACGTTAATAATGAGTGTATTACATGATAATAGAGTGTGACACATGGCAAATCGTGTTTATAGTAGCGCGTGTTAATATATGTTATGTGGGCATTTAAGGTGGTAATAATTTAAGTTTGAACAAAAATAAAAGAGATGATAGGAGTAGAACTTTCACGAACAAATTATGGGTAATTATGTATTATCAAATTTATAGGGCAACCTACTCGTCATTGTGAAGTGAGTGCGCTCTGAGGTTCAATTCACAACGGTCAAAAACATTGCCGTTTCAATTTAAGTGTTTTAGTTTGACTAGATACGAAATTTAAGAAATAAATAGAGTCCTTTGAATTTTGTGGTTCTAAATTAAAGAAGTGTATAATGCACTAAATGTCCTTTGAATCTTGTGGTTATAAACTTTTCATGTATGATATTTGAATTGTCAACTTACTAGATATAGAAATACACTGTTTTTTAAACAGACAAAAAAGAAAGTAGGAGTCAGTGGCGGAGTCAGGATTTTAACTAACGGGGTTCAAAAATATAAAGAAGTAGAGAAACGAAGAAGCCAAGGGGGTTCAACATCTACTATATATACATAAAAAATAATTTTTACTTTGTATATACAGTGTAATTTTTCGCCGAACGCCCCTTGGTCCTTACTGGCTCCGCCCCTGGTAGGAGCCGTTTGAACATGATTTGAAATCATGATATGAAATCAGTGATGAAAATTGAACATGAGTTGTAGTGTAACTACTCTTTAATGCAGTGAGTAAATGATTGGTACAACAACAACATACCCAGTGTAATCCCATAAGTGGGGTCTGTTGAAAATCTTACGGGAAATACTTGATCACGAACCTTGTCAGAAAATACTTGATCACGAACTTTGTAGGAAATTCTTGAAAGCTTGAGGCATGTCAATTAAGACACCGTCCTTAAGGATATTTCACCAGTATAGATGTATTTCTCAGGATTCAACAAGCTCTTCTAGTACAAAATTAGAAGCCAGAATCTAAGAAAGATTTAATATAAAGAAAACCCAGTACAATATGTGTAAAAGATAGAAGAAAGAAATTCTCTTAATGTCACCCTACACCAAAGAAAGAGACTTGGTATTATATAGAATCAGAGTTGGAACAATGGTTGAGAAAGTTTGTTGTACGTTTCATAGTTTTAGAAGTAATGGCTAATAATGAGGATTAATGCAAATAAAGGTGGGGTTAAACATCAAATAAAGGGTATGTTACAATATTATAAATCAGTTATCAAAGACCCCATTAATATGATCTTAAAAGAATTTATTTAGTCAAAAATATGAACTATTCTTTTTGAGATATCACATCAATTTTTTCAACAATCCCCGCATATCTCAAAAAGAATATTGAGGAATAAAAAGAAGTAAGAAGTTGTCACACCCCGATCTTACTAGGGTGTGATGGGCACACGACCCCATATCTGGAGCCGAGCGAACCCACTGGCTCTTATTACATATATAAACTCTTGAATCAATTAAGAAATAAATACACAGTAAGCTCTCCAATTTTTTTTTTTCATAAGTAAAGTCTATCATCATGTGGGACCTGTGACGTGAAACATAATAACATATCGACTGGCGAAGCCATCTACAAAGCTGACACTCTATACCCACGACTCTGTCTGCAAAGTCTCTAACCTCGAACATAGCGTCATAGTACATATACTCTGACTTGGCAGCACTCCAGGACAAGTGGAGCCTACCAACTCCGCTGGAACATCTTCTATGCTAACTTCGCATCCTTTGGGTGTACCTGCGCGGCATGAACGCAGCCCCCGAAGAAGAGGGGTCAGTACGAGTAATGTACCGAGTATGTAAGGCATGAATAATAATATGCGGAAAATATAGAACAAGGATAGTAACATAATAGAAACATGTAGCATATCATGAGGGAGGAAGATAACCTGTACATATAAGTGCCCTTCGGCAGATACCATGCATGCTTAGCGCTGCGAATCGTGCAGCCCGATCCATATGTGCATATATTATAACATATTGTTGCGGAACGTGCAGCCCGATCCATATGTGCGTATATTATAACATATTGCTGCGGAACGTGCAGCCCGATCCATATGTGCGTATAATACTTTACTTTCTTGGAAAATATCTCTTTTCATATACATATGGATAATAGAACACATCATATTGCCGAGGCGTCGGCTCCGATCCATTTAACCATACATCCCGCGTCCGGGACGAAATCATGTATCATACTCCAACTGATCAGGTGGCTATGCGTCTATAGCGCCTTCTCTTTCCCAATCTTCCCCATATACATGTACATATACTTATAACATATAAGCAGCATGCATTAGATCCCAAAGGAAATCATGTCCGTATCGGAGTGACATAAGGTCGGTAGCCTCCGATTTCATTATGGAGTAATCGTGATAGTCATGTCTCACCTTGAAAATACTAGTATTATAAGGCGAGACTGTCAATAAAGCGTAACATTAAAAGAAAGCGTAGAATAAGATCATAAGCTTCATATAACATTCATTCATTCGTTTTAAGGTCCTTTAGAAAGTAGTAAAATTGAAATCATGAACTAGCTTGACACTTTCATACTCATATTGAATTCTTAACTTGAAACTCTTAGTCATGGAATCATTCTTATCATACTCGTCATCAACATGTTCTCTTCATTAATATCATCGTTATTGTCATCATAGAAATGTTTTCATTAGAATAGTTACAACACTTATCGTTTGATAAACGGAACAATAAAGAAGAATCCGGGAATAGTGGGCCCACCTCGGTCAAACGAGGGGGCGTACCCAATTTACGTATAATATGTTTCATGACATTACTTATGAGAGGTTTAAAGTAGTTGGTTCCTATATGTGCAAGTTCTAGATGTTTAGGTAACTTTCCAACAAGCTATGCAAGATTTTAATTCAATTCTATTGAATGAAAAACGACTAATTTCAATCTCGGATTTCTAGGAAAGGAATTGTCCCCGAGGCCCGTGTCCAAACCTATTACGTCTAGGACATGCCAAGGAAGGAAGGTGAAGCCTTACATACCTCTTTCCGCTCCTTATGCTATTCCAAATTCAAGTTGCAAATCCGCCAAAATCTACAAATTGGTCACATTTACCAAATATCAATTTCAAGCCTTTAAGAATCCAATCTTAATTCATACTTGTCTACGGAAATTTGGGCAGCATCTCCCCTATACATAGAGCATCCCCGAGAATTTAACTCGGCCAAAATAATTCAACAACAACCCAACAACAACACCACCAACAACAACAATCACTACACAACACAATATAGCATAATTAGTCCTCTTTCCAACATAGTGCAATAACTTTCATTCCAACTTCACATTTCCAAACCAATCTCAATGTGTTTACATTCATTACTAATCAAGATCATTACAATATAATTCGGAAGCATTTCATATCATTTCTACAAACTATTCACAAGATATACAAAATATACAAACTTTCCACCAAAACCATAATCCATCCAAAACTTCTAATCTTCAATCTACATACTCATAACATATTTCCATCTTCCAATTTCATCAACCATAATCATAATTTGCACCTTAACAATTTCATTTTCATAATTACATAAATCTACCATAAAATCACAAAACTTCTCATAACCACTTAACAACCAATCTTTCATGCCAATATGGACTATTATCCTTCCAAATTCACCAACTAACATAATAATTCACATTTAAAACTCCACTTCCATAATTACATAAAAACTTCAATAAAATCACATAATTTCCTATAACTATTTCCAATAATTTTCCATGCCAACTTGAACCATTTTCTTCCATTTTCAATATAAGGTCCACCACAACTACAACTAGAATACAACATAAAATTTAACTCATCTTATTTATACAACCTTACATACACATGCACACATGCAAACCCACATTGTAAACTTCCATATTTCCATAAATTCTACTCATTTCTACATACTACAACATAAACCAACCTTCATAACATAATAAAAAGGAATTAATTCTTACCTTTTTCTACAATCTTCTTCACTTGACCAAGTTGTCAACTTGAAGGAACAAGTGCTCTTTCTTCCAAAATAATTACACCAAGTTGTAAAGGACCCTTGAATTAGTAGGAATACCACAAGAAAATAATTTTTGGGAGAAGATTTCAAAGGGACAAAAATTAGAGAGCATGGTCGTATGTCATGTCTCCTTTGCTCTTCATTTTTTTGTTTTTCTCCTCTTCTAATGTTCTTGAAACTTCTATATGTTTCAAGACAACTAAATGACTCCTTTTACTTAATTATCACATGGAAATTAATTAGAATCCATGGGCTTGGGCCATTATATGGCCGGCCACCCCTCTTTTGGGCCTAATTTTTCTCTTCATTTTTTTTTTGGGCCAACCCGGTTGGTCCCGAGTTGGGCCTAGCCCACTGACCTTTCGACCTTAAAACGCCCATATCTCCTTGTACCGACGTCGCCTGGGAACCCAAGACCTATGGTTGGAAAGCTAATTCAATTATCTACAACTTCTATTTCTTGGTATTTTTCCAAATTCCAAACTTATAATACCGTTTGTGCCCCTCAAAGTCAGGTCACCCGAAAACGTTTTCTTAAAAATATTCGTTTGGAGGGCTTCCACTTTGATTTGGCCCAAGGGTCCTTCATGAGTTGTGTTTAACTTTACATATGTGATTCATATGACTTTTCAGATGTTTCAAAAAAAATCTCGATGTGTGGGCCCCACCCCATCTTACAAATAATCCGACGTTCAAAAAATACGGGCTGTAACAGAAGTTTTGCTGGGTTTTCACATATGAGTACAATGCGTCGAATCTGGTGTCTCGTAGACTATGAACCAGACCTAGATAAAACAAGTTTAAACGTACAGAACAGTTGGTGAAGTTTAGAACTTCTATGAATCAAGAATTCTTTTGTAAGCCCAGGGTCTTATTCTATCACATTATACTCGCACAATCTTTGTATGTCACGACCCAACCCCGTAGGCCGTGACTAGTACCCGATCTGGGCACCCAAACACATCTATCAAATGCTATCTCAAATTTTATCCAACACATTCAAGTATATAGCAGAAGCCGACAAGGCTATATTTCAAATTTAGATAATTTCCAGAAAAATTTCGGCAGAGTTTCCTTGGTTTTACAGACTATCCAAATTAACCCTGCGTACAGATAATACCAACAAAGGCCACACAGGGCCAACAAAGCAACATGTAAACATATGCGGACCGGCCGCCGCGGCGAATGGGATCGCCCAAACACAACATATACACGCATCCGTACAGAAAGACCCTAACCCACAAACATGTCCACAGACCTCTAAACAGACCGACAGAATCATATGACGGGACAGGGCCCCGCCGTACCCATGAACGAATATACATAAATGCACTAACAAATATATATACCAAAAATATAAGCTCCGGAATGAGAGGAGCACTCCGAATAGCAGAAGGGGGTGTCCAAAACAGGTGGATCACCGGGCTGTGCGTCTGTACCTGCGGGCATGAAACGCAGCCCCCGGAGGAGGGGGTCAGTACGAAATATGTACTGAGTATGCAAAGCAGAAGGTACAGAAATAAATCTTGAACAGTAATCGAATCAGAAGTATGGAAAATAATACATATCCAAAAATATCAAAATGTTTATTTCCAAAGTATAAATTATGCATAGGGCACAGGAAAATATGGTCGCCCGCCTGTCGATGGCGCCATAACACAGCATAACACCAGAAAGTTTCAAATCTCCGAATCCCCGGCACACATCACAACACAGCATAACGCCAATCACAGCATAACGCCAAACATATATGGAACCCGGCCCTCGAGCGAGAAGCTCGGTGAACCATAAACACAGCATAACACCGGAATGTATCATAATACGCACGATAACCGAACCGGCCCGGGAACCGGCGAACGATATCATAGGGCACGAGCGGAGTAGTGAGGAATCATATGCATAAAATCATTATCATAAATCCAAAAGATAAGTAAAATAGTCATATTTGAAATCGGAACAATAATTACAACATTTTCTTCCCAAAGTTACCGAAATTACATAAAGGGCGTCGCGGGACCCACAGACGAGTATAGACCCGAACTGAGCCCGCCTATGAAAAACATACTCATTTTATATCATACAAACTCCTACGAAAATTTCGAAGCAATCCGAGCTTTTCTGAGGAAGTTATGGGCGTTTGAACTTTTGGAATCGCTAAAGAACAAGCTTTGAAACCAAAAATCAACTTTCATGAAATCTTTACAAATTATAAACTCTAAGGATATAAGGATCAATGTTATGGCATATGCGCCCAAGAATACCAAGGAAACAAATACGAATCATAGATAAGCTCGGATTTGCGAGAATAGAGTTTCCTAGAGGCTCGTATCATGGCCTACTTTAACTAAGGCATGCCAAAAGAAAGGTTACTTTACATACCTCAAACGCTCTCCAATAATAATCCAAACGCAAGATAAGTCCAACCTACGTCTCGGGCTGCCCACGATCTATAAACAAGTCATAAAATGCCAAACATTAGCTAAAGACTTTTTGGGCATTAAATTCCAATTTCGCCCTTAGTTCTACAGAAATTTGGGCAGCATTTCCCCTGTAAATAGGCTACCCCGAGAATTTAACTCGGCCATCTCAGTCAACAACAACCACAACAACCAACCTAACAACATTAATAATTAATCCGAAAGGTAATTCAACAACAATAGCTCTCTTGCCATCATTTATCAACTTTCATAAATTCAATTCGACGACTTACCTTCAAGCCAAAATCGACGCTTATATGCTCACATACTAACCCGAACCCATACCAAAACATTTCAAGAAATTCTAAGCAATTTATACAACTTTTCCAACAATCCATAAATTTTCCCAAGCTACCCGAAACAGCCCCTAACCGAGACAGCCCCTCTAACTTTTTCTTCATTTCCAAATCATGGTTTGTATCTACAATTTACATTCTAACAATGCTATCTCATCAATATACCAATTACATTAAACATACAATAACCTCTAAAACAGTCCGTGACATTAACAACATCATTTTGAATCAATAACCATCCATCTCCAACCTAGAATTCATAGCGACGACGACTAACGCATTAAGCGACATTCATTCCTTCATTGTCATATAATATGACCCATTTCGACCAACACTACACATATACATATATGGATGATTCTCAACCGTTCTTCACCTTACAATGATCATAACAAACTAACTAGGCATTAATTCATAGTTTCAACACAACACAATAAACACCCATATACACGGCTAGCACACCCATCACACAACCCACTTCCAATCATACTATATTTCATGATTTTTCTTCCATTATAACATATTACAACAAGCATACAACCTTTATAACATACAAAACATAATCAAATCTTACCTTTTCTCTTCAATTTCCACAATGGGCTAGGGTTTCCAAAAGATGAAAAATAATGTGTTGATCGCCCCAACGACACCTCCACGCTACTTAGGGACCTCAATATAGTGGGTTTACACCAAGGAATTAATTTTGGGAGAGCTTGAAAAGGGACTTGAATTTTTGGGGAGGTTGGCCGAGAGCCTCCAATGGTGGAGTCTTCAAAATTTTATTTTTTATGTGTTAAATGCAAATGAAGACTTGTGGTCATCTTTTGTGCTAGTGGAAGACTTATTCAAGGGTGCCTTGGCCCACACCATGTGTTGTTCCAATTAAAAGTGAACACACATTGGGTGAGCCAATCCCAAAAAAACCACACGGCCAAATGCATACAAATTGCATAATTTGCAAGTTCCATCTATTCCAATTTTGGTCCCAAATTTTCCTAATTGTTCCATACCAACAAATTCATGCACAACTCATATCTCAGAATAAAATCGAAGGTAAAAAATTTTCGACTTTGTATCCCGAAATTGTTTTGTCCTTAACTTATCATAATTAATCCGGATTATTCCACTGTACAAAAATACGGGTTCTAACATTGTGGTTATTGCGGTTTTGCGCTAAGAGGCCATGTGCGTGTCCTGGTATTCGTAAGTGCTCTAGAAATCTATCACAATTTCATAGGAGCGGCACCACTCCACACTCATATAGTTCCAATATCAAGTGTATTCTGCAGAGCAATACACCACCTATAAAGGATCAATTGGATTAAGAGTTTATAACTCAACCTTACTTTGCCTTGCAGTTTTGCACTATATCACACACCATAGGAAGGGACATAATTTAATAGTGCACCTTTAATCAACTAATGACTTGTTATTACCCATATGAACCTAATTCATAAGATCTCCAATCACATAGGTTAGGTTATCATCATTGTTAATCTTCTCAAATTGACAAAAGTCTCATTCCCCTCGATGTTTCTTTTAGTCATGTGAATCGGCCAAATTCACCTTACACATCACATAACTCATGGAAATAGTTCCATTTTTCAGCAACTTCTTTATCACATTGTGTTAGACACAAAATATTGAGTTTGTTCCAATTTAAGTATTCACTAAGTAGTTTCTTAACCACGCTGCCTCATACCCAGCCAACTCCAAAGTCTCAATTCAGATTTATTATTAATAGAGTAATTATTCTTTGTTTGGCTGATTTAGATGTTATTCACCCCCACAAAAGGTGAACACGTAGTTTCTAGTGGATTTTGTCTCATCTGAATCAAAAATCCAGTTATCATTATTGTATCTCTCTAATACAACGGAAAATCCATTTAACCCCATAATTCATAGTACCTCTCAATTTTTTATATTTTTTTTAAATTAGGATTGATCTCATCATCAACGGCTTCTTTCCAAAACTTTATTTTCAAAAACATTTTGAACAACAAGATCAAATAAAATATTATCTCTTTTGAAATGTTCTTTCGGCATAACTCTAGTAAGACACCACGACCCCCACATTTTAAAAAATTTTAATATAGGGGAAGTATTTTTCATAACTCATAATAAGTATTATCAATTTCTCATAAGACTCATCTTATAAATAACAAACTAATAATATAGCTTCACCCAAAATATTATATTCAACTAATAATCACATTATGTCATCATCAACTAATATTTAAGAAAGTAACATTTTTATAAAAAATGAAATGAATAAATCTTACTAAGAGATTTCTTAAAAAATAGAATATGTACAGTTGATATGACACACATGAGTGAAAAAAAATAAGTACATATACTAGCATTTATAAAATTATTTTTTTAATATTGTAAGCACGCACAAATACATCATGATTGCAAATTCATTGCTCAAAAGATTATTATTTATGCAACCTTATCATACTCAAAATAAAAACTTCACTCCATTTTTTTTTTTGGTTTTCAACCATAAGTTTAAGAAGAACTTTTCCTTTGCAATGACTTCTCAAGTTCTTGAATCACCAAGACAAATAAATCACTCTTCTTCTTTAACTTTGGGTGTAAAACACAAAATTATTTTGTTAGCACAAAGATGCTTAGTAACACCAAAGTCGTCTAACACCAAATGTCTCACATTAGCCACAACATTCGCTTGAAAAATGACCACAGTAATTATATCATCCGCTCAGTCAAATTTATTTTTACTTAGCGGGATTATCATTTCTCTGAATCTTCTTCACATTGAGGTGTATGATGGCTTAGTTTATTTGCCACACTCAAAATAACTTTTCAAGAATTTCATCACAATAAATATATATTAAAAAATATGCATCTGCATCCGGCTTATATAATTAACACCTCAAATGTAAATATTCACAAATACTCAAACAAGCTGGAAATTATCAAGAGCAATTTAAAATAATATTACAACAACACAAACACATAGTTATATGAAGAAAAATCAGTCATTATTCAGCATTCACCCAAATGACCAAGAGTTATGTAAATATTATTTTTAGATCATAAAGTACTTCCACCCAAATGTAATATACTTTGGTTCTTCAATATATATATTAGTGTCGCCACAAGAACCAAAAATTTCGTAAGGCTCTTCCATATTGACATTAAAAAGGCTATTTTGATAAATTCAGATTTAGAATTACTCATTGATCACTCATGATCTCTAGCAACATAAGTAAACTGTAAAATATAAAATTAAGTTCTTCCACTGTTTAAAAGAAAATAATATATTGCCTCTTTAAAATGTTAAGAAAGAAACCTTAAAACACACAAGATAATGAGAACTAAAAAAAAGCAACTCTTATATAAAACTAAAGAGATAACATGCAGTTTCTTTCACAATACAAAATGCACATATATAATAACACACAACAAATCCACATCAGTAAATTATAACGTACAACCCCAAACAGTAATAAAATGAAAAGGAAATTATATGTATCATCTTAAGGCCAAAGTTTATCTTCCTATTGTATTCTCACGAGAATAAACATGAAATAATAACTATTGAGGAGGCATTAGCTCAATTACGCATACTTGACATTTAGACGTAATATTATGCAAAATCATATCAAGTGGAAGATGTTACTGTCCGCTTTTAAAGTCCATAAGAATTTCATAAGTAGTATTCGATCTCCATAAGAACAAAGTGAAAATATCCTCAAGATTGTTGTCTTAATTGACATGCCTCAAGCTTTGAAGAATTCCGTGCAGTGTTCGTGATCAAGTATTTTCCGACAAGGTTCGTGATCAAGTATTTTCCGTAAGAATTTCCAACAGGGTCTAGGAAGGGTAGAGTGTACGCAAACCTTACCTCTATCTTGGGAGGTAGAGAGGTTGTTTCCGATAGACCCTCGGCTCAAAGAAAGGCAAACAAAAGCAGTCCGGATAAAGAAATAACTAAAAAGTAAAGGAACAATAGACAATAACAAATGCTTGGTAAGAGTAAATTTGTTATATATATACAATCAACTTGCAGACCTTTTTGAATATTTGATATAAATGGTTGGTAAATATATCTACAATTTATGGATCTTTTTATATAAAATATAAACTTATGGGTTAAGTTTTATATTTAAAAAAAATTGAAATCATGATTTGGAATTCCATATCATACCTTTAATTTTTGGAGAATTTAGAATTTGAAACCATGATATGAAGTTGAAGTTGAATTTTTATGCAAATTGCATAAACAAATGCAAATGTGGAATCAAAATATCGCACCACCAAACGCCTACTAAGACACTGAAATTGTTACGATGAGAGTACTACTTTTCTTTTGGTTTGCCTAAGGCTCGACTGAAAATGTTACGTTACCTGTACAAAGTAGCATATAACAATCGAACAATCGAGATGCTAACAAAATAATTCTAATACTAAAATTATAAAAAGAATATATTATCCCTATTATCCTTTAATAATGTTGAAATTCCCCTTTTTTGACAAATGGTTAGCAATCTTATTATTGCGATAAAACATTACTTCCTCTGTCTTAATTTATGTAACACAATTCGAGTTTTGAAAGTCAACTTTTTTAACCTTAACCAACAACAACAACATACTCAGCCCCCGTTTGGCCATAAGAGTTATTCACTTTATTCTGATTTTTTTTTTTCACTTTTTTTCGAAATCAGCGTTTGGCCATGAGAATTCCGAACACAACTTGAAGTTGTATTCCGGAATACCAAAAACTCAAAAAACTTATTTTTTAAATTTTTTCACTTTTTACAACTATATTTCACCAAAAACTACAATTTCAAAAACTATGGCCAAACACAATTCCAACTCCAAAATTCCAAAAAAAAATGATTTTTTTTTTTTTGTATCTATGGACAAACGGGGCCTCAGTATATTCTCATAAAGTGGGTTCTGAGAGGTCTGCCTTGAGAGGTAGAGACTGTTTCTGATAGACCTCGGTTCAAGAAAAGTTCTTTACATATTTAAAAATAAATCTTTATTTTTTTTTAAAAAAAATTTACATATTTAAAAATTGTCTACACTAATATAAATTACAATAATTAATAACTTAAAATATTAAAAAAGCATATGCCAAAATTGGAGAAAAGGACAAAAATGGTCCCTTAACTATGATAGTAGGTTCAAAATAGTCCCTTAACTATGCACTTAACGGTTTTAGTCCTTTAAGTTTGTTACAAGTTAACAAAAACGGTCCCTTAACTATGAGAGTAGGTTCAAAATAGTCCCTTAACTATGCACTTAACGGTTTTGGTCCTTTAAGTTTGCCATAAGTTGACAGTTTTAGTCTCGACAAAATATTCATCGAACTCTGTTTGTTAGATTTGACGAGAACTATGAAAAAAAGGGAAAAATTAGTGAGAACTCTAGATCGGTCAAATAACTCGGGACAAAACCGACGGACGTTAGTCGGTTATAGGATGGACTTCTGCGCATTTTTCCTCAAAAATAACCGATGGACTTCCGTTGGTTTTCGTAAAAAACAATAAAAATTAAAAAAAAAAATAGTGTCCCTCGATTTTATCCATCGGTTTCCGTCCATCATTTTTTTCGCTTATTTTTGGTAGTGACAACTTTTTTAGTTTCTGCTATTTCTAATTTATTTCTAAAGTCTAGTGTATTTTATTTAGTCGATGGATTCCCTCAGTTTTAATCGATAGAGTCCGTCGGTCTTTGTGTTTCGAGACATCATTTTCTGACATTATCAAACCGTTAAGTGCATACTTAAGAGACTATTTTTAACCAACCCTCATAGTTAAGGGACCATTTTGTCAACTTATGGCAAATTTAAAGGACCAAAACCGTTAAGTGCATAGTTAAGGGACTATTTTGAACCTACTCTCATAGTTAAGGGACCATTTTTATTAACTTGTAACAAATTTAAAGGACTAAAACCGTTAAGTGCATAGTTAAGGGACTATTTTAAACCTACTATCATAGTTAAGGGACCATTTTTATCCTTTTCTCGCCAAAATTGGTAAACAGAAAAAAAAAGTTTCCTTTTACAGGGCTGGAGTCCGGGGACTTCTTCAACCAACACATCAAATATAGCACCAAAAAAGCAAAGCTCAAATCAGCAATCAAAGTAAGTTCTAGTCCTTTGAGGTGAGATTTCCACAATATTGTTTTCTATTCATCCAATTATAAGAGTTCAATTTGTTTTTTAAGCTGTAATTTTACACACCTCCTAAAGTTAGAACTAGATTATTTATTAGACTTCATCATAATTTGGCGAACCATAGTGTTTATGTCTCATATTTGAGAAATACGCCAAAAAATTTATCTTTGCACCACGAATTGGCAATTACCATGTGCCTCAAAACACTGCCTAATACATTCATCTATAACGCTACTGTTGTTGCTGTGTTCTATATGCACGATAGGTGTTCGATAAAATTCCTCTGAGACATATTGCCTCTATGAATTGGGCCGCATTGATGGGGTTCATGTAGGTGTTAGATGAGAGCTTGATCACATTGCTTTTCTATGCAAGACTTCCCCTAATGCCCCATGTCTTTACTGGACTGGTGTGCTGTATTAGTGATTTAATCATGTATGAGTTAAGTGAAGGAATCCATTTTCTATGTTGTAAACTAGGATCTGATGAAGTCCATTCCATTTGGTTGTTATTCCCATGTGCCAATTTTAATTGGTTGGAATTCTTACTTGGAGCTTTTGTGCTTGGAGGCCAAGTTTGGTCTCCTATAAATGGAGAATTCCATTTGTAATCACACCAACAAAGAGAGAAAGAAGAGTGAGGCATTCACAGATAGAGAAATAGTCTGTGAGGTAAAAGAAGAGTGTGAGCTATATTGTTGGGAGGTGGGAAAATCTTAAAAGAGGGTTATTTCTTTTGAGTGTGTAGTGGTCTTTTGGAGCATTTTACTCAAACCTACAAAGTGTAAAATCCTTGCTATAGTGATATCAGTTGCTCCTCTCGGCCCGTGGTTTTTTCCCTTTTGGGTTTCCACGTAAAAATCTTGGTGTCATTATCGCTCCTTTTTATTCTTGTTGATTATCCTTATCACGGTGCTACATTATTATTCCGCTGTAAATACCGTGAATATTATTTCCGTAAATACCGTGAATATTACTTCCAAATAACGTAAGTAAGGGTGTTTGGAAGATTTTGAGAAATAGAAAGGAGGAGGGCTTGAGCTTTGAAGAGGTAGGAATTCGAGCAGACGAAAGAGGATGGAAGATCGATTTAATGACATTCTTCTTAGGATTTAGTACCA